>NC_142932.1:86076420-86196420 GCF_046866305.1 Octopus bimaculoides
TGTGGAACCAACTGGTAGTAAAATCAGCTGAAATGGATCTATAATTCTGTATTGTATAAATATTAACACACACGCACACACAATATGGTGCAGGTATGACTGTATGGTTGACAAGTTTGCTTCACAACTATGTGGTTTTTGACTGGCATGAAGTTTCAATTAAGAAACTAAGAGCATCATATGGGATCTTGAGCAAGTATCATAGCCTTGGGTCAAATAAAACCTTATAAGTGAAATTTCATGTCTAAGATATCATTTATATATTTGGGTGGTAATATTAATCTGCCCAGTGGTTTAACACCACCACTTGGTCTTTCAACAGTCATCCACTCTGTTGCAAGTATTCCAGTCAGATCTTCTGTCTAATAATAACTTCTTCCTGCTAGTTTTAGAGGCCCAGACACTCATTCCACATTTGGGTAAGTAATTAAAAAAATGTAGGTATCTTTATGGCTGATATTCCTAGTGGATGGAGTTTATGGTTGAGCCTCTCTTTTCTAAATATATAACCATATATTATAATTTCTGGATTATTCCATGCTGTAAATGGAGAACTATTTGCAATATTTGATTACATTCCTTTTACATTCTGAGTCAAATACTACAAAAGTTACCCTTGTTTTTCAGTCATTTATAGTCAGTTACATGAAATACTAGTGATATGCTGTGCTCCTCCTCTACAATTTGTACTAAATACAGAATGCTAAATGTTACATTTTCTTGCTAATTCTCTTTATATCTATCTTCACAGATTCCCTTTTTTGATTGGAACTCAATGGCATTGTCAGACTGGCCAGAAAAAGTTGGGTATCTCAGCAAAAAGATATTCAGATGACCTTCACTACAAATTTAGATATTTCAATAAAGTTGCTTCCTTGAAACAAAAAATTTGGTATTAATCAAAATTATTGAATGGAATTTCTGTATAAAAGAAAAGGAACAAATGAGAAAATGCTTGAAAATCATGTCTAAACTTTTATTTTGTCATAGCAATAAATTACCTCCAAAGGCTTTGGTCAATCCAAGACTGTTGGTAAAAGACTCTTGCCCAAGGTGCTGGGCAAAGAGATCAAACCCAAAATCATGCAGTTGAAAAACAAACTTTTTAAATTAGAAAGCCATGCAATGAATGATACAAGTGTTGAACTGTGCCTCCCCATTTTGAAGTAAAAGACCAAGTCAAATCTGGTGCTGGTGTTTTACTGTGTTTCTGGGGCTAAACATTTCATTTTACACTACTTCAGTAGTTGGTCTGTCAGAAATAAATACCAGATCAGCTTGGAGAGCACTGATAGGGGCTGATCAACTGTTAATATGTATCTCTGCGATATCAACAAAACTAATTATCCTTTAAGCTCTGACCCAGTGTCCAGTAAATTAATTACTGGTAATTACATCACAATAAATCTGTTGCCTGTAATTATATCACAAGTTAATTACATTAGCAATTCATCACCATGCTAAATATACTGTCAGTAAATTTTATTACCATAGAGTAGATATGTCATTAAACTTTATTTAAAGAATAATTGTATTACATTCCATTTATTTATTTTTGCATCTGCTTTTCCATGCAGGCTTGGGTCAGTTGAAGACTTACTGAGGCAGTATTTTACAGCTTACCTACACATAATCTACCTCTGCTTTGCCTTTCCCCTGTCTACTAACCCATGCCAGCATGGAAAACATAAGTTAAATGATGATGATGCTCTTATCCCCATCTGTACTATCAGTCATCACCCCCTCTCCCATCTCATGTATCATCCAATCGCTTGTCCATGATTCATTGGATCCACACCTCAACCCTTCCACCCAATCTCTACAGTCATCATCTACTCTTCCCCAACTACCCGCTATCTATTCATCATCAACCACTTCTCAACCCTTGTTCTTCAGTACATTCACCTCCCCATCTCTAACCATCCCTCTTTCTCCCCATACACTCTTACAACCTCTCCCTACTCTCACTCCATGTTACTCTGTCCCCACTCACACTTCTGTTCACCTTCTTGTACATTCAGGGTTCATCCTGGTACTTCACCACTATTTTATCTCTTTCCAAGCACATGGCTTAGTGGTTAGGGTATTCAGCTCATGATTATAAGGTCATGAGTTCAATTGCTGGCAGCATGTTGTGTCCTTGAGCAAGACAATTAATTTAACATTGCTCCAGTTCACTCAACTGGCAAAAATGGGTTGTACATGTAATTCAGATGGGCCAGCCTTGTCACACTCTGTGGCACGCTAGATCTCCTTGAGAACTATGTTAAGTCTGTGGAGTGCTCAGCCACTTGCAATATTAATTTCACAAGTTGGTTGGTCCATTGATCGGACCAACTAGAACCCTTGTCATAACTCACTCTTCTATAATATGAGTAACCATTTAATTCCTCTACAGCATGAAACCTTTTTTGTTATTTTAACTTCTCATTTCCTAGCACAGAGCCATCTTCCTTTCCTGTAGTCCTACTCAGTTGAAGGGGATCTTAGTGCTGGTGCCATGTAAAAACATCCAGTACTCTCTGCAAAGTTGTTTGGAAGAGCATCCTATTGGAGAAACACGCTAATGCAGACATTAAAGCATTATGTAGTCCTCAAGCATTTGGATCCAGTCAAACTATCCAATACATGCCAGCGTGAAAGATGGCCATTAACTGACAACATTAAATATGTGTGTGTGTGTGTATTTATATTTATATATATATATATATTAGAGAGAGAGAGAACAAATAGTGAAGGATTATCATCATCATCATTTAACGTCCATTGTCCATGCTGGCAGGGGTTGAACGGTTTGACTGGGCTGATTTGGCATGGTTTTCTATGGTTGGATGTCCTTCCCAATGCCAACCACTCTGAAAGTGTAATGGATGCTTTTACATGCCACCAGCACGGGTGCCATTTGCATGACACTGGTCTCTGCCACAATTGCGATTTTGCTCAGCTTGATGGGTCTTCTTCTCAAACACGACATAATGCCAAAGATCTTGGCCTTTGCCTCCATGAGACCCAACACTCAAAAGGAACTCAGCCACCTTGCCTCTGTGAGGCCCAGCACTCGAAAGGAACTCAGCCACTTTGCCTCCATGAGGCCCAACGCTCGAAAGAAACTCAGCCACTTTGCCTCCGTGAGGGCCCATGTTCAGTGGTTGATTTTTTACGTGCCACCACCATGGGTGCACTTGGTTTTATGGGTACTCTTAAGCAGAGCACATTGCTAAATGTTTCAGTCATTAGTCATTGTCTCTATGAGGTTCAAAGTTCAAAGATCATGCTTCACCACTTCGTCCCATGTCTTTCTGAGTCCTCTGTCACAGGTTCAGTCCTCAGGTAGAGATCAGCACTTCTTTACACAGCTGTCCTTGTCTATATGCATCATATGATCATGCCAGCACAGTCATCTCTCTTGCACACCATATCTGATTCCTCTTATACCTAATTTTTCTTTCAAGATGCTTACACTCTGTCAAACATGCACACTGACATTGTACATCCAGGGAAACATACCAGCTTCATTTTTCTCAAGCCTACGCATGTCCTCAGCTCTTATAGCCCATGCTTCACTGCCATGCAGCATAGCTGTTCACACACAGGCATCAAACAATTTGCCTTTCACTCTGAGAGAGAGGCCCTTTGTTGCCAGCAGGGGCAGGAGCTCTCTCAACTTTGCCCAGCCTAATCTTATTCTCACAGTTATGCTCTCGAAACAACCTCCTCCACAACTAACCTGGTCGCCTAGATACTGGAAGCTATCTACTACCTCTAGCTTGCCCCACTGGCAGTTGATGGAATCTATTTTCCACACATGTTCAGCATTTATTATGCTTGTGCACCTTCCACATACAAAAGTTAGTTTCTCTGTTAACTTTCCTTTGATGTTGCTGCACCTTTTGTGTGTCCAAAGCTTACAATGGGTGCATCTTATAGAGTTTCTACCTACACTTTTTTTACAGATTGAGCAGGGTCATCTACCTGAGGGGATTTGTGATTTGTCTGCCTTCCTACTTACTATGACTTTGGCTTTTGCTAGGTTAACTCTAAGGCCCTTTATTCTAGACCTTGTTTCCATCCAGGCAAAATACTTCATAAGCTCTCTGTTGGCACACCAGGCTAACAATATTACTTAGATTAGTGAGTAATCTTTTGGTAGGGTCCAAAGTTATGGTTTGTCACAATTCTATATTGTAAATCCATGGATGGGCTTCAGATATTACAGAGTGATATATGAGACAAATTGAAATAATGGTCATTACAAATTGAAACACCTAAGAAAATTAATGATACCTTCGTCAGAGCCATTGCTGGAAATAACAAACAAAGCACTTAAAGAATGGCTATTGTTTCAATCAATTTAATTCCAGCAATGACTCTAAAAAAGGTATCATTAATTTTCTTAGGTCTTTCAATTTACCTCAATAGACCAATTGAGTAAACCTTTCTATAATGACTACTGGAAACAGCTGTAAGCCAACTTTGGTATAATAAAGGAATTATATGTAATGACCATTATTTTAACTTGTCTCATATATATATATACACACACACACACAGCCATATGATTTGTGCTGTGCTTAGAAGCAATGTACATTATCAGAATCTCTGACTGAAGTCAAATACCACTCCAAATCCTTGTTATAATATCCATGTGAATTGATTTCAGACTGGCTAGCTTGTACAGGACATGGAATGGTATAATATATAAAATGAATTGTAAAAATAATTGTAATTTGAATGTATTTAACATGTTTCAGATAATTGTGCAATAGCTAAAAAAGGAATTTCATCACTTATGCAAAATCTTCTATTAAGACAACTACAGAAGATTTTGCAGAAGAAATGAAAGTTCCTTTTCATCTCTCGCACAATTATCATATGTATTAAATGCATTCAAAATATCGCTACTTGGTTTGACTTCATTTTATATGTATACACACACACTATATCATCATCATCATCGTTTAACGTCCGTTTTCCATGCTGGCATGGATTGGATGGCTTGACTGAGGTCTGGAAACCAGCGGCTGCACCAAGCTCCAATTTGATCTAGCAATGTTTCTACAACTGGATGCCCTTCCTAATGCCAACCCATTCTATATATATAATGGGCTTTCATAAAGTTTCTATCTACCAATTTTACTTACAAGGTATTGATCAGCCTGTGCTATTGGAGAAAAACTTGTCCAAAGTTGCTACGCAGTAGTGTAGAGCTTGAGACCATGGTTTTAAAAAAGCAAAAAAAAAATTCAAAAAAGGAAATTTTCATCATTATCATCAATATATACATGGAAAACAGTCTCTAAAAATGCAGTAAAAAAAAATAGCACTTTTTTTTTTTAATTAGAGGAAGATAAAACACATTCTAAAAAGACAAATTATGAGTAATTCCTCTTAAATATTCCAATATTTCATGATTTTAATATTCATTGATGATGCCTTGAATTCTTGCTACACTCGCTTTATATTTTTTTTCTGTGATGTGGAATGTCTGCAACAGCAATTCACTGTTTGATTATTATTTTTTCAAGATTTCTAAAAGAAATTTTCTAACCACAGGATGGGATTTTGTTGTCTTTTGAATCTGTTTTAATAAATGCAACATATTTATTCTACAAAAATTTTAATATTTAGTGATGTAGTTAGTCTGTGGATAAAGAATCATGACAATACATTTACCAGTGTTGTATCTGGCGTAACAATGAAGAATTTACCTCTGATGTATTGGCTCATAATGTAATTACCCTGTGAGGAAAATCAGCAGCAGCAGCATTTAACACCCCTGTTCCATGTTAGCATGGCTTTGATGGTTTGACAAGATCTGGTGGGCCCAAGTACTGCATCATGCTCCAGTGTTTGCTTTAGTATGGTTTCAACAGCTGGATGCCCTTCTTAATGCCAACAACTTTATATTGTGTACTGAGTGCTTTTTTCATACCACCTGCACTAATGAGGTCATCATACAGTTTGCAAGACTATGAACCCTAAGGGCAACTTCATACTAGGAGACAAGGAATAATGATGGGTAAAATATGAGAGGAAAGGGCTGGAGCAGAACAGGTTTCTTGCTGTTGAGAAGCTACATAACGACTCACATTTTAGAAGAGAGAGTGGGAATGATTAAGTGAAGATGGAGAGCAATAAAAATAGTAGTGGTGAGATATGAGGATGGACCTTCAAAGAATGAGTGGGTCAGAGGGACCAGGAGTGAGTGAAGGGGAGTGAAATTCCAGGTGCGACATTTACCAGGATGTAATTATCTTGCAATGATGTCACAGCTAACCCTTTGAAATACCAACAGAACTGATTCCTCCTTCAATACATATCTGTGAAAAAACAATAGAGTAGGCAATTGATTGTATTCATCATAGCAGTTATTTGGTCTTTTGTGATCATATATATACACACACACACACACACACACACACACACACACACACACACACACTCACAGAGGCATGGCTGTGCAGTTAAGAAGTTTGCTTAACCATGTGGCACCTTAGGTAAGTTTCTACTATAGCCCCAGGCTGATCAGTGCCTTGTGAGTGAATTTGGTAGACAGAAACTCTGCAGAAGCCTGCCATGTGTGTGTGCATGCATGTTTGTTTCTTGATACTTGACAACTAGAGCTGGTTCATGTACATCCCCATGACTTAGCAGTTTAGCAAAAAGAGACTGATACAATAAGTATCAAATTTAAAATATGTAACAAGGGAAGCTTGATCTTTGCTGGGGTACTACTTCGAAGGCAGTACCCCAGCATAGCTGCAATTCAGTTTCTTAGACAAATTAAACAATAAATATATATTATGCTGGAAAGAAAGTTCCATTGCATTTTAAACATATGTTTTTCAATAGTGACTGTAAAATAAACATTAATTTTTACATTGTTCTTTCTTTCTTTGCAAACTACTTAAACTATTGTGGTTAAATTCATATCAATTTTACCCTTTTAAAATTTGTTTAAATCAGACCTATGTCAGACACTCCATATTATATGAATTCAAAAGGGGCTCTTCAGCAATGGAAGCAGCATGAAATATTTATTCTGTCTATGGAAATTAAGCTTTAAGTGTCTGGTCATATCAACAATTATTTGGCCATCTTCACTTGGAAAAATTTTCTCTAGCAAATTCCTCTTGATCTGGATAACCAAATTCTGTCAATATTGAGTATCTGAAAACTGTAGTCGAGTAAAATCCAAAGCAAACTGTGTCAGAATTAGCAAAACATTTCAAATCACACTTCAATCCTAAAACACCTTCATGAACTAGGAAAATGTCTAAACTTGGTCAGTAGATCCCTCATTGTCTGACTGCTTCTCAGCTTAATCAAAGAGTTACTCATTGAAGAGTTGACGTAAATGATAAAAAATGGGTTTTCTATAAAAAATGTCTAATGAAAATGATAATGGTTATCACCCATCGAAAAGGAGAATCCATCCCAAAACCAGGAGTACATACAAAAAAAGTTATGCTCTATGTTTGGTGGGATATGAAGGGTGCCATCTATTACAAAGTGTTAAACGAAAATGAAACAGTTAATGCAGAGAAGTACTGTCATCAAATTAAAGCATTGAACAAAAATTTTCAGTAAAGATGCACATCATTGATCAGTCATAGAGAAGTGTTGCTCTTACATAATAATGCAAGACCACATATTGCCCAAACCACTCAGGAAAAGATTATGGCACTAAATATGGAAGTTTTGCCTCATTCTCCTTACACTCTTGATCTTGCTCCATCTGACTATTATCTTTTCAGATCATTGCAACATTATTTAGAAGGAAAGTATTTTATTAATTGTAAAGAGATTAAAAATGATATTGAGAGTTTCTTTGCTTTGAAATGGGAAGAATTTTATGCCTGAAGAAATGACAATTTGCCAAACAGATGAGATTATGTTATCAATAATGAGGAAAAATATCATCTTGATTAAATATATTAATCAAGACCAAAGGAGTTTTTGTTTCTTTCCCATTTTGAGATGCATCGCAGCTTTCTTTCCAACCTAATATATATTAAATAACTATATTATGGTACCAATTCACAGTTGCACTAAACTGTTGATAAGTACATAGCACCGATAAGAAGTCACAATCTATTAACCTTTTAGTTTGTAAGTCAAACATCGTAATGACTTAGCTTATCATAGATCTATATTAATAGATATCCCCTTCAATAAAACAGATCAGATTAGTGACGTTAATACTGAGATTATACAGCAAGTATTAGGATTACTGAAGACGTAGACCAATAAATAATTGTGGTGGAGATGGTGAGGATTTGTGGTTGAATTGGTAGTTATTTGTCACATAGAATGTTCATTCATACAGACTAGCAGCAGCAGCAGTAGTAGTAGTCAATTAGATAACCCAAGTGTGATGCCACTGAATTGTGTTTATGTAATGTATGAAGTGAGCCACCATGCTTCAATCTATTCTTCTGAGAGAGGCTGAAACACCATTTCTGGTTAAAGGTCGGTAGATCAATTTCATTAAAAACGATGGCACAAAAGTAATAGCATGCAATCCTAAAAGGCAGTAGCATAATCTACTTCTTGTGGCCTAATCTGGTAACCCTGCAGGTCAATGCTATTTACAGATTTTGTTGTAGGTTGAAAATAAGAATGTGACAGTTATGCTTTTTCTCAACATATGGCTGTGTGGTTAAGAAGCTCACTTTGCAACTATGTAGTTTCTGGTTCAGTCCCACTGCATAACACTTTAGGCAAGTGTCTTCTACTATAACCCTGGATCCACCAATGCCTTATGAATGATTTTGGTAGACAGAAACTGTGGTGTGTGTGAAGGCACGTGGCTTAGTGATTAGGGTATTTGGTTCACAATCGTAAAGTCATGAATTCAATTCCCAGCAGCACATTGTGTCCTTGAGCAAGACACTTTATTTCACATTGCTTCAGCCCACTCAAAAATGGGTAGTACCTGTATTTCAAAGGAACAACCTTGTCACAGTATGTATCATGCTGAATCTCCCTGAGAACTACATTAAGGATACATGTGTCTGTGGAGCGCTCATCCAACAACTGACAGACAGAACTTTAGGCTCAATTCAGACAGCTGTGTGAAGCTGTGGTCAATCCGTAACTGGAGAGGTTGCTGCTGGATTCAGCTCCTAGAAAGAGCCAAGTAATGATTGTCAGAGAATTTCTATGACTTCACCGACACCAATTTCCCCAATTCTCCCAATTGTAATCCCATGGATTACTATGTGTGGAGCATGATTGAGAAAGACACCAGCCACACTGCCTGCAACACCAAGGCTGAGCAGATAGCCAAGATCAAGGTGTTTGAAGATCTTCCTAGGGACACAGTGAGGAATGCATGCGCAAGGTTCCAGAGCCATCTTGAGGATGTGGTGAAAGCTGAAGGGGACTACTTCAAGTAAACTGTTATCTCCCAGCCATAATCTAGTGGATGTTTTTTGATTTTTTTAAATACTTTTATTTTCGGGTTGGATATAACGGTTTCTTTTTTGCTTATGCAAAGTGTCAAATTTAGCCTGAACAACCTGTACCAGAGATATATTCTATAAAATAGTTTTATATTCTAAACAAATACATTATACATGTTATATTATAAAACAAATGCATTATACAACAGATATATGTGTGTGTGTGTCATCATCATCGTCGTCGTCGTTGTTTAATGTCTGCTTTCCATGCTGGCATGGGTTGGACGGTTTGACTGAGGACTGGCAAGCCAGAAGGCTGTACCAAGCTCCAATCTGATCTAGCAATGCTTCTACAGCTGGATGCCCTTCCTAACACCAACCACTCCGAGAGTGTAGTGGGTGCTTTTTACGTGCTAACAGCATGAGTATATATATATATATATATATATATATATATATATATATTATTTTGCTTAAAAGAGTTCCAACACTGTCTGTTTTTTATGTTTTATTTATATTCCTGCAGAACTAATGTGGGGTATAGAATATGGAATATACAATATATAATATGATATACAATATACAATATAAAATAAAGTAAAATAAAAATGGATGGCACCATGAAAGAAAGTATTGAATGTAGATGAAATATTGAGTGTTCAATATAAAGGATCAAATATATAAATATATAAATATAAATATATATATATATATATAAAGGCGACTCGAGTTTCAGGGCTATTTCCCTTCGTCATAGCCGGTATGACAGACTTTAACAGACTGTAATAAGTTGGCTGGTTTTCTGTCTTTTATACCAATTCCTTTGGACGGCAGCAGTAGGTGTTTGGCTATTTTTAGAATTGATGTTAAATCTATTTTTAGAAATGATGATATTTTAATTTCTTGTTTTGTGTGGGTTGTAGGGATAAGATTTTTAAACCCCAGTAGGTGTTTGGCTGTTCTTAGAAATGATGCCAAATCTATTTATAGAAATGATGATATCTGAGAGATTTTTTGTGTTTTGATTACAGGGATAAGATTTTTAAACCCCAAGTAAGATGGATTTAATCATTGTTTGTTAAGAGTGGGTTTGAATTTCTTAATAAAGTCCTTTTCTTTGCGTTTTCTTTCAATTTCATTCCGGTTATAAAGTTTATGGAATGGAAATATAATAAAAGTTTGATGACCACATGTTGCTAGATGGTTACTCAGTGGTATCTGGCGGACTTCTGGGTTTTTAATCTGTTGTCGATGTACCCGTGAGCGTTCCGATAGTGCATTACCTGTCTGGCCAACGTACAATTCTTCACAATTAGGGCATTTGATGCAGTAGATTAGATTTCTACTTTTGCAGTTCATGTTCGCATTGGTGAATATTTTCCCTGTTTTTGTGTTCATATATGGGCCGGTATGGATTGATCGGCATGTGCCGCATCGGCTATCATTGCATTTGGATACAGTGAATGTTTGATTTTTGTTGCTGAGGTCAAACCTTGCCTTTGTTAATAGTTTTTTCAAGTTTTTAGGTTGTCTCTTACTGAGAGTTATATTTTGATCTGTATATATATATATATATATATATATATATATATATATATATGCATATATGTTATAAAACATATTTTTTAAATGATATAATATGAAATCATTATATATTAAATATAATTTTTTTTTTTTCAAACATTTTCAAAACTATTATTTCTAATTCGACAGTGGTTGTTTTGCTTTTTCTTTCATATCACTTTTATTTACAAATGAAAACTGATAAAATAATAAGAAATAAGAATAGCAGAGGAGTATTATTTCCCAACAAAGAAGAGTATTGAATATAAATAAGAGGAGTATTGTATAGCAGAGAAGAGTATTATATATATATATTAAAAAAAAAAAGGAGAGTATTGTATAAAAGAGGACCATATTGAATAAGAGAGAGGAGTTTTGTATTTTTGTATAAAACAAGCAAATGTGAGATTTCATATAAGGCAGCCACTATTTGTAATAAAGCAGGAATTTGGGTAGAATATTGATTTTGCTACTGCAAAGAGCAGCCAAACCAGAACCTACACTTCACTAACCTATTGGATAAATGTGGGAACAAAATATAAATATGCTAATTTAACTCTCCTTAACACAGATAGTCGTTACTTTAGAACATTAATTAGGTAAATATTGGCAGCTGGTTCCTTTTTCAGTGACTACCCTCACCGCTTCAATTATCAAAAGAATCCACACAACACAAAGATTGTTTTTAAGTTTTGTATGTTTGTTGTTTTACAAAGACATGGCATAAGAAATAAAAGTTAAATCATTTGTTCCCTTCCATAAACTAATGTAAAGATGTAGATACAGGCATTGCTTTGTGGTTAATAGGCTTATTTTTCTTCACAACCACATGGGTTCAGAGTCCAGTTCCACTGTGTGACACTTTGGAAAAGTGTCTTCTGCTATAGCCCTGCACCAACCAATGCCTTGTGAGTAAATCTGGGAAATGAAAACTGCACAAAGCTAACATATATGTATGTGAAGAGAAAGAGAGAAAGAGAGGGAGAGTGAGATGTATGAGAACATGTATGTGTTTGTTCCCCACTACTTGATAACTGGTGTTGCTTTGCTTATGTCTCTTAACTTACCAGCTTGGCAAAAAGAGGTCAACAAAATCAGCTACCAGACTTAAAATGAACAGTGAAGAAGCTTGATTTCCTCAATTAAAAACTTCAAGGCAGAACCCAGCATGGCCACAGCGCAATATCAGAAAAAGTAGAAGAATAAAAAAAAAATTTAGCCAAATGGTTAAGGAGTTTGCTTCACATTCACAAGAACCCAGGTTTGATCTCACTGGGAAGCATCTTGGACGAATATCATTTTCTATAGCTTCAGGCTAACCCATACCTTGTGAGTCAAACTGAATGTAAATGGAAACTGTATAGACGTCTGTTGTAGCTCAGCATTAAACTACCCAGTATTCAGTCCCGGATCACCCAGTACTCAGTTCCATATCACACAGTGCTCAGTCTCAAATCATCCAATGCTCAGCCTCAAACCACTCAGTACTTGGCCTCAAACCACCTAAGATTCTCTCTCAAACTACTCAGTATTTAAAACTCATACTATTGAATACTCAGCTCTGACCACCTCAGTGTTCAATCTTAGACCACTCAGTATTCAGTATCAGATCAACCAGCACAAGAACAGCTCCAGTACTCAGTTTCTATCCTTAATCTCCCCCAATTGTCTCAATCCAAATATATAGAAATATTTCCTTCATCTTTTACCATTTACTTGTAGCCATTGGTCTGCCGTCATGCTGGGGCAACTGCTTTGAAGAGTTTTAGTCAAACAAATCGACCCTGTCACCAAATTATGGGGGTGTAAACAAACCAACACCAGTTCTCAAGCAGTGGTGGGGGTGGAAAGAATACAGATGCAATGACACATGCACAAAGACAATGGTCTTCCACACAATTTCTGTTGACAAAATACACTCACGAGGCATTGGTCAGCCCGGAGACACTTGCCCAAGGTACTGCACAGTGGACTGAACCCAAAACTACATGGTTGAGAAGCAAGCTTCTTAAGCACAGAGCCATGCTTGCATCTATGGGAGGGTGATAATTAATTACATCTTCTAGTGCTTTTTATTTCATTGACCCTGAAATGGTGAAAGGCAACGTCAACTTCAGTGGAATTTGAACTCTGAACAAACATAGAGAGTCAGAAAAAAACACCACTAACAATTCTACCAGCTCACCACCTTGAGAAATATCTGCAATAAAATTCCCAGTGGTATAAGAAACAACAGAACACAGCAGTAAACAACAACAACAACAATAACAATAGCAACAACAGTAGCAGCTACAAGATCAACAAAAACAGCAGCAACACAAACACTAATCAAAACAAAGAAGTGAATAGTTTCAGTTCCAGGTGATGACTCAATTGCTACATCATTATTTCCATAAAATTATTCCATCCAATTCACATTCTTATTGTAATTAGGTAAACTGGAAAACCATTTTATAGCTTTGTAAAGGGAACAGTACAGTACAATACATACATACATATACTCTCTCTCTCTTTCTCTCTCTGAGCTACTTTTCACGGCAACAATGTGTTAATGTTTATGAAGTGTGATTGGAAAAACTAATAATTTCCTTCTGGGATATTTATAGCTACATTTGTTATACCA
The DNA here is from genome assembly GCF_046866305.1 of Octopus bimaculoides. Classification (NCBI taxonomy): domain Eukaryota; kingdom Metazoa; phylum Mollusca; class Cephalopoda; order Octopoda; family Octopodidae; genus Octopus; species Octopus bimaculoides. The sequence goes on from NC_142932.1 coordinate 86,090,014, forward strand.
ATGTGTATGAACAACATCTAATGTTACTATAGAAAGAAAGGTATGACATGCGAATATGAAAGGTACAGACTCCAGTATGTATGGTCACAAAGACAGAGACTGTAGTATGCATGGTCACAAAAATACATATGGTGGTATGTATGATCACAGACTGTAGTGTGTATAGCCACAGAGGCACAGATTGTAATATGTATGGCCACAAAGATACACATGGTGGTGTGTATGGTCATAGAAATACAAACTGTCATACATATGGTCATAATGATTCAGACTGTGGTATGTATGGTTACTGAGAAACAACTAGCTTAGACTACAACATAGTATGTGACTGGTATCTTTTATCAATTCTAGAAGGATTAAAGGCAAAGTTGACACTAGCTGTTAACATACAGAAACATCAAAAGTTCATATCACTAGATGATACACAAATCTACCTTTTCATATACTTCTATATTTATCTCAAACTGGTGAAGTAATAAAGACAACTCTACTGTAAATAGGTACCATGGGAGGTAGGCTTCATCATTGTAACCTGACAAGTGTGGCAGGCATGGCTTTGTGATTAAGAAGCTCACTTTGTGACTATTTTCTTTCAGGTTCAGCCCCCACATTGCAGTATCGTGGGCCATCTAATGCCTTACGAGTGAATTAGGTTGATGTAAACTACCACTGCGTGTGTGTGTGTGTGTGTCACTGTGTTGGTTTGTTTACATCCCTGTCACTCAACAGTTCAGCAAAAGAGACCAGTAGATTAAGTACCAGACTTTACAAAATATGTACAAGGGTCAATTTGTTTGAGTAGACCTTTCAGAACAGTGGTGGTGGTGGTGCTAGCAGTGGCAGCACTGGCAATGGAGTTAGCAGCAGTGGTGGTGGTATTGGTAGTGGCAGTGGTTGTAGTGATGTTGGGTGAAGGTGATGGTGGAAGTGGTAGAGGTGGTGGTGGTGGTGGTGGTGATTGTGGTGGTAGCAGTAAAGGCAGAATCAAAGACAGCAGCAGCAATGGTAGTAGTGATGGTTGTGGTGGTAGTGATGGTTGTGGTGGTAGCTATTGGTGAGTGCATGGTAGTGTTGATGGCAACAGTGGCAATTGTGGTGGTGGTCATAGTGGTGGTAGCTGGTGGTGTGTGTATATGTGTGTGTGTGTGTGTGTGTGTGTGTGTGCGTGGTGTATGATGGTATGTGTGCTAGTGGTAGTGGTGATGTTGGGTAGCTCACAGTGAAGGTGAGTTCCCTCAACATTCCTTAACATAACAAATGCCTCTAAATAGAAATTGATGTCTAGGCAAAGGAAATATTCCAAAGAATTCATTAAAGACTAAAAATAAATAAAATGATGTATCCATCCAACAGAGAAATCAGAACAAATATTTTAGATATTGAATCGATAACAAACAAAAGAGATCAGTTGTGGGAATTACCACTGTTTAATGGTAGTTCTGTCTTTAAATCATTTTGGGAAACTTTCCAGAATTATCTTATTTTTTTTATCGTTATTATTTATCCATTTTAATTTTTATAATTTTTTTTCTTTTCTTTTACTTCTTGATAGAAAATGTTCCTCTTGTTTCAAATATTAATGTGTTTTCTGTATATGGGGCAGAGCGGGGTCCAATGGGTGGAATATAAATTGAGATGTACCATGTACACTAACAAACATTCACTAATAAATATAAACACGTGCTTACACATTTTGAACTACACACACACACACATCTGCACATGCACTATGTATGTATATATGTATGTTTGTATGTACGTAAGTGCCTATGTTAATTGAGCTTCTGATATAACTGTTCCCTGTGTTACATCGCAATAACATTGGAGGTGACCTTTGATGATAATATAATATAAGCAAAAAGTCAGCTAAGAGTAAAATCAGATTGTGTGTGTGTGTGTGTGTGTGTGTGTGTGTGTGTGTGTGTGCGTGTGCGTGTGTGTAACTGGCATTCTGCTGGTTATGACGATGAGAGTTCCACTTGATCTGATCAACAAACAGTCTGATAGTGAAATCAATGCACACATGGCAGATCTGAAGGCAGCGAGCTGGCAGAGACGTTAGCACGCCGGGCAAAATGCTTAGCGATATTTCGTCTGCCGCTACGTTCTGAGTTCAAATTCTGCCGAGGTCGACTTTGCCTTTCATCCTTTCGGGGTCGATTAAATAAGTACCAGTTACGCACTGGGGTCGATATAATCGACTTAATCCGTTTGTCTGTCCTTGTTTGTCCCCTCTGTGTTTAGCCCCTTGTGGGCAGTAAAGAAATAACACATGGCAGGTCACTCCACAGACACGTATACGTTTAACATCAGTGTGAAACAGAATGTGACAAGGCTGGCCTTTTGAAATACAGGTACTACTCATTTTCATCAGCTGAGTGGAATAGAAAATGTGAAATAAAGTGTCTTGCTCAAGGACACAACGTACAGCTGGAAATCGAACTCCCAACCTTACGACCAGTGAGTTAAATACCCTAACCAGGTAACATGGCTGTTTTGGTTACCATAACATCGATTCTTTTACTGAAAGCAGAACATAGTAAAGAAGGCAGGATGTGGGCATTAGTTAATTACAATTCTGAAGGGTTTGATATTTCAGCAACATCAGGTCTTTACATTGGATGTTACAAGTCACAGAACAGACAAGATGTTGGCATTCATTAGTTATCATTCTGTAGAGTCTCCTATTTCACTGACAACAGTTACAATGTGGACAGGTAACTCGGTATGATGGTATCAGGTTACATATGAGCTAGCATGACCAGAATGAATGATAGTGGGCTCTTATCTTTACAGGTAACAGAAATTTATATACCCTGCCATTTCAGGTTATTAGCAGCCAATGGTTAGAAGTAGATTTACAGGATGTACCTCTGGTAGAAACAATAAGATGGATCAGTTATGCTATTAATCGATATTGCAGATTGGCGGTGTATGTGCAATTTCTCAGGGAAGCAGGGCTGGTAATTATGAGCTCCAAGTGAGTAGGAAGAGGCTCTATCAATAATATGCTATGTGAAGTTGAGGAAGTTATTTTATATATATATATATATATATATATATATATATACATATATTTATATAAGGGCATTACTATACAATAATGCCTCATGCTATGAGGGACTCTAAGGTCAGACTACCATAAAAAACACATAAATATAGATTTTGGGAATAAATGATGGATTTTTTCCCTTATGAGGTTTTTTCACGCTAGCTACTTGATAAATTCTTGTAAAAGAATTCATCCTATTATTGAATTTATATCATCATCATCATCATCGTTTAACATCCGCTTTCCATGCTAGCATGGGTTGGACGATTTGACTGAGGACTGGTGCAACCAGGCTCCAATCTAATTTGGCAGAGTTTCTACAGCTGGATGCCCTTCCTAACGCCAACCACACAGAAAGTGTAGTGGGTGCTTTTACGTATCACCCGCACGAAAGCCAGTCAGGCGGTACTGGCAACAGCCACGCTCAAAATGGTGTATTTTATGTGCTACCCGCACAAGAGCCAGTCCAGGGGCACTGGCAACGATCTCGCTCGAAAATCCTTACACATGTCACGGGCACAAGTGCCAGAAAGGCGACGCTGGGCACAGATGCCATCCCGGTTTCGCTTTCGCTTGCCCCAATAAGTCTTCGCAAGCTGAGTTTCGTGTCCAATGAAGGAGACGACGTTGGCATGGGTGCCAGTCGTCGAATTTAGTTCGATTTCAATTTCACTTGCCTCAAAAAGTCTTCGCAAGCGGAGTTTAGTGTCCAATGAAGGAAAGGTACAAATAAGTGGGATGGCTACACTCCTGGCAGAGGCCTTGGATTTAGGTCTCACTTGCGTTTCATCCAGGTTTTTTTTTACCCCTATGTACAGCTATCAAAAAATTGCTTTTTATTTTAAATTTAGGACTTATCTTTCTTTTCTAGAATAGTAGGGTGTGATTTGGTAGAAATTTGCTACTATTTCTAGCAGATTGAACAAACATGTAAAAGCTCCCTTCTTGGTGGCAACATTATTAACCTAACTGGTCCCATGTTCCGATCGAATCCACCTGTTAGTCTCTGTTATAAAGACCATCAGAACGTACAGGCTTACAAAAAGAAAATGAATATTAGATAAAAAGCAACAGATTCGAACTGCTACACTACACCTACAAGATGAACCATGTCGTGAGATTGTCCCTAGTCGTTCGACAAACTACTCATATCTACTTCACGATGATGGGCCTTACCGCAGTGTCAAGTGATGCCCATGGGAGTGGCTTGGCTGTTGCAATGCCTTAGCATCCCCATCTCCCTTGGTAATACTGCGAGCGTATTGGGTTGCTCCAGAAGGTTGCGTTGAACGTTGTGGTGTGCAACCATTTGAGGCACTGGATGTTTAATTGATTTTTTTTCTTTCTTTCTTCCTGCTTTTCCTCATTTTTTTCTTCACTCATGTTTGTATTTTCTTCGGTTTGGGATTTGTATGTTAATGTTTTGTATTATATATGTATCATATACATACGTGTTTATATATGTAATAAAAAGGCGATAAAAATAAGACTTAAATAATTCAAGAGATAACAAGACATTGAAATTAAATTAACACTGTTAATTTAATTCGCATACAACAACAAAGGTTAACCTCCAGTTTCTGCCCTTTTTTTTTCATATTTGTTTACTACATGTTGTTTTACACGTATTACACTAATTTTTTTTTTTTTTTTTTTTCATTTTTTTTTCCCCGGGTCAGAAACTGGAAGTTATCCACAACAAACATAAATCATGTCTTTGAGATTTACAAACAAAATAGTTTTGTTTCTTAATTTATCGAAACTACATAAGAGATAGTAATTTTAGCTCCGAATTTTGCCTAGCAACAAAATAATTACACACGTTTTGTACAACAAACAACAAACTAACTACATTTTCGTGAACTTATACTGAAAAAAAAAGCATGTTCAATGACAAAATAGAAAGTAAATATTACTCATATCTGAAAATAACTTACTTCAAAGGTCACGGTAAGACATTTTAATGGAATTTTGGTAATACAATAAATAGAATAGTTTAAAGTTATGATATATATATATATATATATATATATATATATATATATATATATATATATATATGTATGTGTGTGTGTGTGTGTGTGTGTGTGTGTGTGTGTGTGTGTGTGTGTATGTATGTATGTATGTATGTATGTATGTATGTATCATCATCACCATCAGCATCATTTAATATCCATTGTTCATGCTGGCATGAGTTGGATGGTTTGACCAGGGCTGGCAAGCTGTACCAGACTTCAGTTTGATTTGGCATAGTTTCCATGGCTAAATGCCTTTCCTAATGCCAACCAGTTTACAGAGTGTGCTGGGTGCTTTTACAAGGCATTGCATGGGTGCTTTTACATAATGCCACACAGGTACTTTTTCTTGGTACCACATGGACGCTTTTACATGGCACCACCATAAGTGCTTTTTATGTGTAACTGGTCAATCCTCACCACCAGGGGGACTGGTCTTAACACTTCTGTTGCAGAGTATAGGTCTTCTTGAGTACAGCAAGACGACAGGCATCTCAATATTCTGTCATCTCACCTGAAAGGTTCAGTGTCCTGAGGTCATTTGCATATGTATGTGTGTGTGTGTGTGTGTGTGTGTGTGTGTGTGTGATCATCATCATCATCATTTTAATGTACACTTTTCCATGCTCACAAGGTTTAGATGGAGTTTGTTGGGGTGGATTTTTCTATGGTTGTATGCCCTTTCTGTTGCCAACCTTCACCTGTTTCCAAGTAAGGTAATATATTCCCCATGGCTAGGTATGTTTTTATGGAAGAATGGAAGTAAAGAACACTGCTTGCATGACAGTGATACTCATTTACAACTATCATGTGAAGTCAAAGCAAAAACACAGTAAAATGTACACAGTTACGCATGTGCATAGTTAAGCCAGCATGCAAAAGGGCCATTAAAAGACGGCGATGATGGTCATCATTCTAACTTCTATCTTTCCATACCTGCATGAATCAGATGAGATTTCACTGAGGTAAAATTTTCTCCCACTAAATCTACTGGATGCTCTCGCTGTTACCAACCCTCATCTATTTCCAAACAAGGTAATATATTTCCCCTTGTCTGTAAACAACAAACAGCTCAGACATATTTTCATGGAGGATTGCAAACAAACAAGACTATATAAATGGTGGATGGTGAATGCTGCTGAAGGAGGAAGAAATGAATTCTCTGCTGTTAGTTGGTTCTACAGTTTTGATGAATTTCCAACAATGAACATAAAAGAATAGTAGTAAATCTATACATTTATAATAATTATATTTTTGCTGTCAGCTAATTTCTGGTTAATCCTTTAGCATTCAGATCACTCTGTCAAATGTATCGCTTATTTATTCACATTGCTTTGAATTAATAATGCAGAGGGGCTGGGATAGGACCACCAGTGATGGAGAACACTGGTGGATTGGTCAGCTCTACACATGATGATGTATCTGGGGCCACTAGCCTGGGATGACCCTAGCCTCATCAAGCAAGAGCATGAAGCAAGCAAGCATAATTTTATAGCTTCAAGATTTCAATGGTGTGATTGTTTATTTTCTCAATGACATTGTAGCATAGGTATGAGAGGACAGACCAGGCTGGATTGAACATAAAAGAGTTAGAATATTTGAGCCGGATATGACTGGTTTAAATGCTAAAGAGTTAAAATAATTATTCAAGAAAGAAGTGATATCTGGAGTGAGAGAATGGTTCAAGATTGGAAGGAGGAAACTGAGGTCAATAAGCAAATTAGTTTATTAATAAATCAGTTCAACTGTGACAACTTGGCACAAATATCACTGAAATATTAATATCAATATTGATGATGAGATATTATATTCAATATAATATAAATATACTTCATGTATACATACAAAAATTCTACACACACACACACACATATAGTTATGGTATTTCTTCAATTATATAATAGGCGCAGGAGTGGCTGTGTGGTAAGAAGCTTGCTTCCCAACCACATGGTTCACAGTTCAGTCCTACTGCATAGTACCTTGGCGAAATGTCTTCTACTATAGCCTCAGGCTGACCAAAGCTTTGTGAGTAGATTTGGTAGATGGAAACTGAAAGAAGCCTGTCGTGTGCATGTGTATTTGTGTGTCTGTGTTTATTCCCCTCACCATCACTTAACCACTGATGTTGATGTGTTTACATACCCATAACTTAGCGATTTGGCAAAAGATACCAATAGAATAAGTACTAGGCTTACAAAGAATAAGTCCTGGAGTCGATTTGTTCGACTAAAATCAGTGCTCCAGCATGCTGCAGTCAAATGACTGAAACAAATAAAAGAATATATATATATTATTTAAAATGCACAGTATCATATATCCATCATGGCTGATCTTACCAATCGGTTTCATGGTGTGTTAGGTAACAATCCGCTTATATAACCTTGCACTCATCAGAGTTAGCCACTATGGAAAGGAATATGGTGACTGCTCTTTATTGTCAGAGGTGGATTAACACATGCAATTTGTGGCTGTTGTGGAAAAGGTGGTGAAACGGAAAAGGGCCAGTGGATTAGGTTAGGAGTTATGTTCTTTGGTTGGGTATGCTGTAAGGCCGGTAAGGGTTATCTTGAAATGTTTGTGGGGAAAGTGCACGTTATTAAGTGTGGTGCTCCTGTGTGGTGTGTGTAGTGGTGTCATATGCATAATTTCTTTCCAGGGGTGTAGGTATATATGGTTATATTTGTTGGTCTGTTTTCTTTCTGTATTGGTTAAGGTTGTGTCGGTGTCTATGTTAGCATGCACTGTGTAATGTGTGTATGAAAGGTCTATATATGTGTGGGGGTACTATGTGTGGGAAAGGGCATATGTTGGGGGGGGGACAGTCTATTTTGTGGGATGTCCACCTTGTGGGGGTGTGCATGTGTGTACATGGTGCATTGGTGTGTGCTCTGGTCAAACTTTTTGCCAAGCCCAAGGGTATTGGTGGAAGGTCAAGGCTGAGGACCTGTGGTTGCAGGCTTGGTGGGGTGCGCAGTTACAATCAGATATATATATATATATATATATATATATATATATATACTTTACTAAAAAGCAACAAAAATATCACAAAAGCTGTTACTCAGTTTGACGTTCCTGTTCATCAGACAATTTTGTTTAGAATGGAACCATTCTAATGGTCATCATACTTCCCCTCCACTAATCCCCTATAGAATGCTTCGATTGTGATGCAGTCACTCAAGGTCAATCTGGGACGCCATAGTTGCTCGAGAGCAATGTGACACTGGAGGTGCCATTCGCCCTTCCTTGGTTTCTTCTTGATCCACGACTGCAGTTCAGTCATGGAGACGAGCTGCAAGAAATCGTACCTCACAACAGAGACCACACCTGTCCACTATTGTCTACATAGAGCTGGAGATGTTGAAGTCTCAGCGCATGTCTGCCCATCATTAACCACGGCATGCCCAGTCCTCCTTTTAGCAGGTGTTGGCAGCAAACAGATCGCCTGACCATCGGAACACTTCCTTTCCACAAGAAGCGGAAGAGGATGCATTCCAGTTTGGTGATGGTAGGTTTGGGACAAGACATGACAGTCAGGCGGTAATAAATGACGGATGTGATGTATGCGTTCACTACCTCCTCCCAACATTTTAGGGACGGCTTCCTCTTGGCCCATTGCCAGGAGAGACTAGCCACCCTACTTGTTATCTCGTCCCTGTTCTTCTCCATTTGGAGATCCAGACCAAACCAGACCCCAAGCAACTTGACCAGACTGTTGGTCCAGCGTCCTGCAATAGAGGCGCTGCTGGACCGCATGGGCTTGCTTCTCCAGGTGCTGAGCCGCAAGCCCACTGATTTTTCCAGGGTGATTTTTGCTCCTGTTACCGCTTTGAAATCTTTTAGTGTCTCACCAACCAGCTCGATATGGTCATGGGTAGACACTATGATGGTGACGTTGTCCACGTATGCAGACACGCTCATCCCACATCCCAATTCTCGTAGGATGCCCCTCAGCATCACCAGCTTCTGCAGTGGTGGCTTGAGAGTGAATAAGTATAGAAGCGACGAGCGGGGCCATCCCTGACAGGTGGTGGTGGTGATAGGGCAGTTAACGATCGTGGTTGCAGTATCAATGACGTTGACAGAGTTCACTGCGTCTCTCAGATTTGTCTTTGATTTATTTGTATTTTTCATGTCTGTAATTGTATTTGAGTGTGTGTGCGTGCAGGAATTATTCTTTTTTTCTCCTAGTGTTTCAAGGGTAGGAAAATGCTGGTCCATGAACGAATTTGACCAGCTTTCCACTATGAAATTTCTCAACATTTTTCAAAGCCGAGAAGAAAATTAGAAATTTAAATTGGGTTGAAACAGCCCCAAGGGGCCAATTCCTCCCTCGAAAACACACTCAAACAAAAGTTGGGTGCTTCACACACCTTGTGTGCAAAAATTAAAACGAAATATGTGTAATAAAAGGTAAAAAAAGCGATTACCTGCGGAGCCGATGCGACAACACGTCGATAGATAGATAGATAGATAGATACATACCTGCATGCATGATGGCTGCAACTCGATTTCAAGCAATGTCAATGCTTGATTGTCCTCTTAAAGCAGCATAGATGTGTTTTCTGCCTTGTCAGGGGCCTACATACTTTTGTACTGATGTGGCAAATATGGGTAACTCTTGCAGCAAGTGTTTAACCCTTTAGCATTTAAACCAGCCATATTCGGCCAAAATATTCTATTTGTTTAATGCTCAATCTGGCTATATCTCGTCTTTTACGGATCTTTTTGGTTTGACGGGCAACACTTGTTTTCTTAACGAAACACTTTCAAACTTGGGATATGTGTCATATAAAACATCTTTTTCTCTTAGCCTTCTTAACAAAAATTAGTTCTTAATAAGTTATTTCATGTTAAAGTTGTCATATTTCTGTAATTTCAACCAATCACTGACGTCTATTCAGCTGAATACAGTTACTGCTCTTTTTATAAACAATTATTTTTACTGGTGTTAAGAGTGTTATTCCCTGTTTAATTATATCATTATTCCCTAGTAAAGGTTTAGGGTTTTAGGGTTAGGGTTCGGGTTTTAGGGTTAGAGTTGGGGTTAGGGTTAGGGTTATGGCAAAAATAATCATAACCCTAACCGTAATCCTAAAACTAACCCTAACTCTAAAACCCGAACCCTAACCCTAAAACCCTAAAGCTAAAACCAGTACAAACGCACGAACGATGTCATAAATAAGAGTAACACGGGTAGTTGTTGACAAACAACGGCACTAATTTTATTCAAGGGAAAAGATCCCATGACACCGTTGTTTACATTCCACGGCAATAATTGTTTTCATCTCAATAGACGTCAGTGATTGGTTGAAATTACCGAAATACGACAACTTTTTACATGAATTAACTTCGAATACAACATTTTTTATCTGTTCTATAATACAAAATATACAAGTATACGAAGTTTGAAAGTGTTTCGGTACCAAAAACACTACATAAAACATTAATGAAAAATGTTGCCCGTCAAACCCAAAATATCCTCTTTTACTCCTATCTGACAATGTCGTGTCGACAGTAAATAATCCCATAATCGAAATCTCAAAGCTATGAGATACTGAATGATTAATTCAAAGCAATGTGAATAAATAAACGATACATTTGACAGAATCTAAAGGCTAAAGTTTAAGCAAGCATTTATGTATGTATGTTTGAATGATATTGAAGATAATATTTCACAAATATTAATGGTTATATTGTGGTGATATTACTGCCATGTTGTCACAGTTGAACTAAGTACATGACTAAAAACTAATTTATAAATTAATTTGTTTATTGACCTCAATTTCTTCCTCCCAATCTTGAACCACCATTCTTTCATTTCAGATGTCTCTTTTTTTCATGAATGATACAAATTGTTTTGAACAAGAATTAGCTGAAAGCAAATATATATTATAATTATTATTTATTTATTCATTTATTGAACTGTTTAACAGATAAACTATTTGAAAAAAAATAGGCATTATCCACATGGCTTTGTAATTCGATTTTTTCTAGAACCATCAAGTGAGAAATATATTTATAATTTCATGTCATCTCTCTCATATGAAACCAGTTTGATAAATGCCAATGCATTCAACTCTCAGCTCTTTAGTCACTCTATAACTTCTGCCAATTAAATATATATATATATATATAAAACAGACAGTCTGTTAAAGTCTGTCATACCGGCCATGACGAAGGGAAATAGCCCTGAAACTCGAGTCGCCTTTATATATTTATATATATTTATATATTTGATCCTTTATATTGAACACTCAATATTTCATCTACATTCAATACTTTCTTTCATGGTGCCATCCATTTTTATTTTATTTTATTTTATATTGTATATTGTATATTATATTATATATTGTATATTCCATATTCTATACCCCACATTAGTTCTGCAGGAATATAAATAAAACATAAAAAACAGACAGTGTTGGAACTCTTTTAAACAAAATATTATATATATATATATATATATATATATATAGAAAGAGAGAGAGAGAGAGAGAGAGAGAGCAAATGAAAGACAGAAGATGGAATATACGAGAATTTATTATTGATCTCGACAATTGTTTCGACACATCTAGCAACAAAAATATCACAAAAACTGTTACTCAGAGTTTCACGTCCCCGTTCGTCGGACAGTTTTGTTTAGAATGGAGTAAGATAAAGTTATATGCAGAAATAAAATTACTTTGATACACATTTGAAAATGGGTTTGTTTCATTGGTCCTTTCAACTAACGGTCTTCTCAATAACCGGTTGCATGAAATAACAAATTGCGGTTTAAAATCATATAAAAATCGAAGAAAACCTTAAATCAAAAATAGCTTAAGAAGGAAAAGACCTGAATACCCGGGGTAAATAGTTAGCTGTAAAATATTAATAAATTAAAAGATACATCCGTTAAAAATTTTTTTAGCAATATATACACATACCAAACAATCTATAATATACGTATATACACTAAACATACAGACGCAGGTATATGGCTACATACATATACCGACATACATAGACCAGACATAAATATATACAAATGCATATATATGTATGCATACGCACATGCACAAAATCTCCTGGTGTTAGTTGTTACAGGTGAAAGGAAAAAAATCAAATAATAATAAGTGGCGGGAAGAAAAAAAGGAGAAAAGAAGAAAGAGAAACAGAAAATTAGAGAGAGAGAAATGGAAAAATAGACAGAGGTAGAGAGAGTGAAATAATAGCATTCGAAAAGTATCAGCTTGCGAAACGTACACATATAAAAACGCACACATAAAATTACATGTATAATATCTACATAAATACAAACATACATACAAATACACACACATATAAACACGCATACAAATATACAAAAAATATGTACGCAAATATACGCCCACATCTATAAATGTATATACACATATATATGCACACACATATATATATGTATATTATACAAATATACATACACACACAAACATATATATATATATTATATATTTATATTATATATTCCATATTCTATATCCCACATAAATTTTACAAGAATATAAATAAAAAACATAAAAAACAGACAGAGTTGGAACTCTTTTAAATAAAATAATATATACACGATCATACAAAACCCATTTTTGTATTTATTTTTACTCATATATATATATATATATATATATATATATATATATATATATATATAGTGGTTCTGTTGCAGTGTTGATTTAAATTTGGCTATAGTGGATCGAATCCACTTCATGCATGCAAGGTCCACTACATATATATATATATATATATATATATATACATATATATATATATACATAGACATACCTACAATACATACACAAATATATAGAGACATGTTTCTTCACATCAAGATATATATATATATATATATATATATATATATATGACTAGCAGAGAAACCCGGCCTTGTTCGGGATTAAAATAGTTTATTATTGTTTTACTTGTTTCGGTATTATAACCCGATTTCATTCGGGTCTACTCGGGCCACATTTTAAAAGATGAGGAATTTTGCCCCAGAGGCCACGACTTACAATTGAGCAAACTCAAAGTTGCCATGCAAACTCGCCAGCACTTTTAACAGAGGTGTGCAAATTTTCAACTCAATCCGACCACATATGCACACATTATAAGTATATACATTAAATATATATATGTACATTTATATACGCATTATACATGTGTGTCTGCGCGCGCATTATATATACATATGTATATACATTATATATATACATAGATATAGATATATATATATATATATATATATATATATATATATATATATATATATATATATACACACACACATATATAAATGGTACTACTAAAGCAGCACGGTCCCGAGCACGCGGTCGCGCAAGCTAGTCGTGAGTGGTCGATCCTAGCCCTGACCCTATCTCTAACCCGCGTGTGCAAATGAATACGTGTTTAGGGTTAGAGTTGGGGATAGGGTCAGGGTTGGGATCGACCATTCACGACTGGCTGGCGCGGACGCGCGACTGCACGTTCGGGACCGTGCTGCTTTAGTAGTACCTATATAAATTAGGTATATAATGTATATATACATTTAATGTGTATACACTTTATACACACACACACACGTGTGTGTGAATATATAAAGTGTATACACATTAAATGTATATATATATATATATAAATTATATATATATATATAAATTATAATAAATGCGCCTTTTTAAAGCCTAGCCAGGCTTATGGGCCTGGTTTGCCGGTTTCAATGGCGTATGTGTTCCCTCGCAGCGTTACTCATTTTTGCCAGCTGGGTGGACTGGAGCAACGTGAAATGAAGTGTTTTGCTCAAGAACACAACGCGTCCAGGAATCGAAACCACAATCTTACGATCACAGTGCTGACACCCTAACCACTAGACCACGCGCCTACACATACATATACATAGATACATATAAATTAACACAATAAATATCTGTTATGAATGTGCGGTGGTGGTGGGCGATAATAATTCAACGGTCTAAAAGACCTTTGGCGGGAATATTTAAACTTTTGCGGCTGTCAACGCTTTCTCTCTATAGATACAGATAGAGGTACAAAGAGAGAGAGGCGGAGGGACGGCGAAGGCGGAGAGAGTGGAAGCTGTCAAACGTCGTTATAGAGAGAAAGTGGAGGGAAGGGAGGAAAGAGAGAGATCGAGGAAGACCGGGTGATATCCGAAAGAGAGAAACGACAAACACTTGTCAAAGTCTGGGCTTTGTTGCCCTAGTAACCACAGCTTTTGAGATGTAGATTTGTAACCTGGTCCAGTTGCTTCCTCGCTTCATTTTACATGTCCCTGTAAATTTTTGCTGCAATCCAAGCACGTCTACTGCCATTGAACCCTGCATAACCACTAAATGAGACACGCAAACATACAACTTTCGGCCATTTCACTTTTATATATAGACATGAAAATGTTAAAATAAGGAAAGTGCACAATAAATTGATATAACATGATTAAATGCATGAGTAAACAATAAAAATAAACCATATATATATATGCACACACAATGCAGTCGTCTCTCTTGTGGTGTACAAGAGAGACGACTGCATTGGTATGGTGATGTGATACATATGGATGTGGGCAGTTGTGTGAAGAAGTGCCAATCTCTACCAGTTAAAGGAAGCTGTGAAAGAGGGACCCCAGGAAGACATGGGGTGAGATGGTGAAGCATGATCTTTGAATGTTGGGTCTCACAGAGGCATGAGAATACCTGTCAAACCAAGTGAAATCATGGCTGTGGTCATTGCCGGTGTCACGTAACTGGCACCCTTGCTGGTGGCACATAAAAAGCACCTTTCAAGTGTTAGGCCTCAAGGAAACAATGTGGCCAATGCTGGTGTCGCATAATTAGCACCCATGCCGGTGGCATGTAAAAAAAAGTACCTCCGAAGCGCTGGGCCTCACAGAGGCAATGACAAATGACCAGGACCTTTGACAATATGCTGTACTTGAGGAGAAGACCCATCAAGCTAAATGAAATCATAGTTGTGACAGATATCGGTGTCATGCAAACTAACACCTGTGCCAGTGGCACATAAAATACCCATGACACTCTCGAAGTGGTTGGCATTAGGAAGGTCATCCAGCCATAGAAACCATGCCAAATCAGACTAGGGTCTGGTGCAGACCCTCAGCTTACTAGCTCTGGTCAAACTGTCCAACTCATGCCAGCATGGACAACAGACGCTAAATGATAATAATGATGATATATTTACTCGTGCTTTAAGTTCTATTTTCATGCTTGTATCCCCAAAACTATAATAATTATTAGAAATTTCTTACTATTCTTTTATGTTCATTGTTGGAAATTCATCAAAACTGTGGAACTAATAGCAAAGAATCCATTTCTTCCTTCTTCAGTAGCACTTACAGCATAGATAAGATTTTTGTGGGTTTATGTCCAAACTGAAGCCAGATAATCTATTGATGAACGTTAGGACAATGGGATTGGCAGAGAAAGCAGAGATCTGGCCAAGCTGATTTACAGTGTGGTTACTTTACTGATCTAAGCCCTCTAGATTAACTTTATTCTTTATAGGTACAGCCATAACTGTAAAGTTAATGAATTTACTTCAAAGCCATGTGGTTTGGGTTTCAGTCCCACTCTGTGGATTATATTTGTTCATGTCCTCTACATTAGCTACAGGTTGACCAATACTTTGTGAGGAAATATGATATATAGAAACTGGAAAAATCCCTTCATGTTTGTGTGTGTATTCATGTATGGGTGTATATGTAGCTGAGTGCATATTTTGTTTGACTTGACATGTTCTTGCTGACTGTAAAAGAATCACCATTCATCAGTCATACATCCTTTATGAAAGCAAGTCCAAGTTGTTTGTTGTTTGATAGACTAATAGAAATATTGCCTTGATTGGAAACAAGTGAAGGTTAGCAGCAAGAGCATCCAAGAATAGAAAATTCTACCTAAATAAAATCTCATCTGATCCATGCAGGCATAGAAAAGTAAAAGTTAAAATGATCATCGTCATCATCACCATCATTTATCCCTCAAATACGCTGGCATGAGTTAGATGCTTTGACAAAATCCAATGCATCAGAGGAGTGTCATATTGAGGTATGATTTCTATGGCTGGTACCCATCCTTATATCAACTACTTTACAGAGTGTGCTAAATGTTGTTTGTTTGTTTTTGTCTTTTTTTTTTTGCAGGGGTACCACCACAAGTGAGGTCATCTCTCAACCTGCAAGACTATGGGCCTAAAGAGAACCCAATAACTAAAGACAAAATAAAAGAGAGGGTACAATGATTCTGGATCAGGTGATGAAAAAGAGAGAGAAATATGATGAGAGGAAGATTTATAGTTGTAAGAGAGTGGTAGTAGAGAGCGTAATAGATATTGTTGGGGAGGAGTATGGAAGAAACACAGGAAAGGTTTAGTGTCCAAAGCTAGTGAGAAAGAAAGGAAAAGTGGTCAAGGTGATGAGGTGAGTGTATAGAGGCCCAGGCTATCACACATCATAAGGGTAAGTATAATTGCAAAGTGTGAGGATCTGGAGAAAAGTATTGGGAGAAAGAGAGGTGTTATATGTATCGTAGAAGTATGCTCTCCATTCGAGAGGGAGAGGTGAGAAAAGAGAGAGAGAAGCTGTAGGGAGAGAGAGAATAGGAGAAAACGAAGCAGAGGGTGGGGAAATACAAATAGGAGTGACAATATCCACTTCCCCCTTCACCAAAACTAACCACAAAGATTGCCGTTGAAAGAAAATAAATTAGTCACATCAATGGTGGAGCCCTACCAAGGTTACAGCAACTGGCTGTAATACGCGTAAAGAGTAACAGAGTGGCGTCCATACTACACACGCATCGAGCTATGCGTACCCCATTCATGTACAATAACAATTACTACCTTCCTTTCATATTCAATCGGCGCAGGTTGGTTTCCTCTGCCCGCCATATTGTCATGCAAAGTGTGAAATATCGTTATATTTTTTTTAATGTAAACCATCTTTACTTTTTTTTTTATCAAAAGTAACAGAGTTTAATACTCCGACAAGGAAACATTAAAATAAAGATTAACAAATAATATCTGCCATGAATTCTCTTAAAAAATAACTAACTGAAAAAAAAGCCACAACAATAACAATTTCAGATGTTAGGCTACTTGACACCAGTTTTTCCTCAAAAATAAACTTACCTGGCGCCTCAGGTGACCTATATATTATATGTGATACTGTAAATATTCTAAATACATTCTTTGTTCAATTGAACTTAATTTGACCTATAGCTTACAACATTTCTCAAAATATTAGGGACTATTTTTAACTTGCTCCTGCTGAAATACGTCAACTTTCCTATTTGGCCTCCCACCCATATCTTCATTCACTGATAAAATTAAAATAGTTTATTTGAATTTCAACTAATAATTATCATTATAGCCAAAGGTCTTTTAAAAATTTAACTTTGTTTTTAGATATATTTATGGCAACAGCCTAATTATTGTATTGAATTTGACTAAAAACTTTTCAATAGAATCTACAGATAAATAATTTAGAATTCTAAATTTTAGGCATTATGTATTTGGTGAAAACATTTTTAATTGATAACTGAGTATTTAACTATAAGAAAATATGAAAATTTAACTTAAGGATGGACATGTTAAGAACAGATACTTGTAGGATGCTAGAGAAATTAAATAAAATCCAAAGAAGATAGTGTTGGTGTCATGAAAAAAAAAAGCATACTGTACACTGTAAAGTGTTTGGCGTTAGGAAGAGCATCGAGCGACAGAAATCATGTCAGAGCAGACATTAGAGCACGTACGTCCTTCGAGGTCCGACCCATGCCAGCAGGGAAGATGAACGTCAGAAGATGATGATGATGATGATCGAAACTAATGATGAAGAACAAAATTAACAGAACCCCTGGAAATTCCACATTATATAAATGTTCGTATTTGTATTTTGGTGCAAAAAATTATCGTTGGTCTTAGCATTGCGTCATTATATTAAAGATTTTAATTGTCTTTGATTTCATTCTATAATTAAGGCTATTTAAAGCGTGACGCATGAACTTGTTTCATTATGTTAAATATTTCAATTATGTCTTCACTTTAGTTCCATAGCTTTAGGGTCTTTAAACATAAAACATTCAAACACATCGTGAAATGCTGAATGATGTTATAGTTTCTTAAAAAGAAGTTAACATAGATGAAATAAGCTAGCCACATTCGAAGACGTTGTTTATACTATCTGCAGAAACGCCTATGGAGTAAGACAGCCAAAATGGAAATTACTTCCCCAGAAATCCAGACGCAGCGAGAGATTGATAACATCTGAAGGAAGAAAAAAGATCTCAAGAAACTTACTGCCATATATTGGGAGCAGCGACTTGGCTGGAGATGAACCTGGATAGCCCCAAACGCTCAATACGAAACCGAAATTGACTACATCCCGGTCGATAAATGGCGCATATTGCAGAACGTCTCAGCGGTAGCGCCATTCAACACAGACAGTGATCATCGCTTACTATGAGCAAAGATCGTGTATCTCAATCAAAAATCAATGTATCAAGACACTCGATGTGAAATAGTTACAGGAAACTACCAATAAAGAAATCTGGAGTCAACTTGAAGAGCTCGATGAGGACAACAGTTTGCTAGTCTGGAAAATTAAAAGCTGCATATAGAGCGCAAAAACTGCAAGTCCGCGGGAACCTAGCGGAAGAATCTCGAAGGAAATAACGAAAATGTTAGAGAAACAGAAAACAAAGAAGAAGAACAAGAAACACCACCTCGAGTATTCTGTTTTCTAAAAGCAATCAGACAATGTGTAAGAAATTACTTCGAGAATTAGAGACTGAAGAAATTGATGCGGGCTGCAGAGGAAAGGTAAAGTTTAAAAAGATGCAGGAAAAAGCTGGCATTCTATAGGTCAGAGGTTTCGGCGCTTAAGAGCAAGGATGAGCTCACGGTGACAGACAAAGCAGAGTTGGGGGAGGTATGCAAAACCTTCTACACCAACCCTCTTAAATCATCAGAGAAGCTTGATCCCACACCGTCACAAATGCTGAAAGAAGTGCTACCTATTCTGATCACTGAAATCAAAAATACCATCACACTAATGAAAACAGACAAACCTCCTCGGAAAGATGGCATCACAATAGAAATGTTAAGATGCATAGGTAAAGAGCTGTGGAAAATCCTCGTTCTATGCTTCAATCGCTATCTGAAGGAGAGTAAAATTCCCTCACAGTGGAAAGAGTCAAATACCATCCTGCTTCATAAGAAGTTGTGATAAAGAAGATTTTAAAAACTATCGCTCTGTAACGGTTAGTTCTTCGTTGCAGTCGAGGATCACCAATTGCAACAGCAATGATATTTATTGTTTGCCATATGTAAGATGAACGAAGAACAGTGATCGAAGTTGTAAAGAAATATTTATTTACCGTTACATATTACCGTTAAATATTTATTTACACACCACGACGGGTTGGTATGTATAATTAGTAAATGGAAAAGCATGCGAGGTAAAAAGAGTTAATTTCGGCCTGTATGTGTGTACATGTTCTTATTGTAGTAGTAAACCATAGATAGTGATAGCGTGATGTAAGAGAAAAGAAATTGAGCTAGTGAAAGTTATAGAGTCGAGTAACGTTGTCTTATAGTTGGCTTCTTTCTCCCTCTGGCCGTTTGTCTTTAGTGGCTGCCTGTTTATAGCTATGACTCTAGTTGGTCTCTTTTCACTAACTGATGGTCGCTCTTACTAACTGATTTTACCTTACCAAATTCTAGTATTTATAACTATCCAAAACTAGTCAGAAAGAGAGACATATTGTTGATGTAAAAACTAACACTTTCTTTTTGCGAGCTCGGACCAGTTTTCAAGGTGTCGCTTACTTTCTACTAGCGCCAAATACTCAGGTGACTGGATTGATGCCATCCCTGTGGCTAATGTTGGTGGCCTACTCAGCTTGGACGAACTTCGTGTCTCCCATTGCCCTCAGAGTGGGAGCTGACGTATGCTCGGGTTTGATCTGTCGTTGTGGCAGGCTCCACGACTCCACAGACCTCCATGGCCTTTCTTGCTGCCTGAATGCTAGTCGCTTCGCGTGTCATACAGAGTTGAACCTGATACTCAAGAAGAGCTTGACCCGGAAATACATCCCCTCCGTCTTGGAACCATCTGGATTGTCCAGATGTGATGGGAAGAGACCTGACGGTCTCACCTTGTGCCCCTGGTCGCAAGGCAGATGCCTTATCTGGGATGTCATAGATAGCGACTCCTTTGCTTCTTCTCACATCCTGGATGCTGCGGTCAGGGCGAGATCCACATCTTCTGCGACCGAGCGGAACAAAATCCTGAAATACCGCGATCTGTTGGCCAACTACATTTCCATCCTGTGGCATTTTAGACATTTGGTGGGGTCGGACCACTAACTGCGAGTTGTAGAAGTAACTGGTGAGGCTCGCGAGGGCACTTGGCAGTTCCCGCACATCAGCCTCGCCATCACCCGCAAGCGTGCTGGCGTGTCTCAATAGCCATTAGAGAAGTTTTCCAGCGCCCCCAACATTTCAACCCAAGGTGGTGAATTGTTTTGAGTTTTTTCTTTCTTTTTTCTATTTTTAATTTTTTTTCAATTTTGTTCTCTGTTTTGTCCAATTTTCTAATTTAATTTTGTAAAACGGTAAACAGTACTAAGGTCAATTTTTTCTCATTAAACCCTTCGTAACGGTGCCTCATCATAGCAGCAGAATGGAACTAAAGATAAAAGATAAAATCAAGGTAATTTAAAGCTAAACACATATTTGTTTCATTGTTAAAACTCAATTATGTCTTCAATTTTGTTCCGTAGTTTTAAAGTTGTTAAAAACTGTCTAACATTTAAATATATATCGTGATAAGCTGAATAAAGTTATAGTTTGTCAGATTATCATGGGTAAAATAATAAATAGTTATGTAAATACAAAGATTTTCTGTCTGCTAAAATTACTACAGACCTATATGTAGCTAACTATTCCATGTAGCAGTATCACAATGTCGGACTTCTGTATTAGGGATTAAGGGCTGATATTGCGTACAAGTTTCACCACACTTGTTGATATATGCGTAGGTTAGTCGAACGACTCACTTAGAATCACTAGCGTAGCTAGAGTGTATGCCACCCGGGGCGGCCCTTCCATTTGTCGACCCGGACCCCACAAAAAACATTGCCTACAGCAGACCCAAAAGTGCAGTCCAGTTCGGACCAACCCCTACACCTTAGCTACTCTAGTGCTTAGAATTATTCGTTTAGTTTGCAGACTTTGATATAATTATATAAAAAGGAAGAGCTGTTGGTCTTAAATCCCTTTATGAGGACTAGAGAAGTGTTTCTCGAACTATCTGATGTGACGTACCGGTAGTTTTTTGTTTTTTTTCCAATGTGCTAGAGACCGGTAATATTTCTTAGTAATATTAATTTATACCGGAAAAAATATATTTATAATGAATAAAATAAAAGTTGACACTTTTTAAAATCTTGTATTTATTTTGTAAACAAATAATACAATATTACATAGGCGCTTTATAAGCATTTTATAAGCATTTTATAATGTTTCTTTCTTTTCTGGAAACTCGCCGCGTACCAGCAGCTGATGGCTCGCGGACTGGCACCGGTCCGCGGACCACCACTTTGAGTAGCACTGGACTAGAGTATATACATCGTTGACTGTTGTTATTTAATCTCGGAACAGCACTGATTCAAAAGACCTATGCTTAAAGATATTTCAGCCATGACCACTCCATCTTTTATTTAAGTAATGTATTTCAGACTACATCATTCTATGCGTTTTGTTTATGCTTTTGTTTCTTTTTTTAAGGAAGTTTTGCTTATATTTCTAGCAAGCTGAGAAACTGTATAGAGACTCTTTCTTTGGTTCATTTGTAAATAGAATGAATAGGAGGCACTGGTGTGGTTGTGTGATTAAGAAGTTTGCTTCCCAACTACATAGTTTCAGGTTCATTTCCACTGCATAGCACTTTGGGCAAGTGTGTTCTGCTATAGCCCCAGGCTGACCAAAGCAATGTGAATGACTGAGACGAATTTGGTAGAAGGAAACTGAAAGACTCTCATCATGTGTGAATATATATTAGGGTGTTCAGAAAGTAATTGTGTTTTTTCACCACTATAAAATATGAATCAACCAATCACATCAGAGCCAAGGTTGAACAGGCAGTAACTGTCTAGAAACAGTTTATCATTTCTTCTATCTGGTAGTGTGTCATTCATAGTTATTTTGGTAATTAACTCCATGGAGGGTAAGAACTTTATGAAACAACATATTCGCCATTGCTTACTGTATGAGTTTCGAAAGCAAAGTACCACTACAGAAGTAATGAAAAACATTTGGGAAATGTATCTGGATGCAGTGAAAGCTCATGCATGCCAGCTATGGTTTATGTTGTGCTTCACTCTTATAGAAAATATGTTGAATGTTCGAAACTGCAAGATTACACAGCTCACTTCCAAGGGCTACACTGTACAGTTCCTGGCATCATCTCATGCATAGCAGTATCGCCCCTTTTATGGCTTCCAGCTCATTCATCTCTCCTCTCATGATTTCCACCTGGTTGCACGAGACTGCCCTCGAGAGTTCTATATATATATATATATATATATATATCAGGATACCAAAATGCATAACCTAATGCAACTATCACATTATTCCTCCTTGAAATGTTTTGGCTTTTTACATCCAGCCGCCATTCTTGTGTTTCACCTCAGTTGAGAACTTGATCAAATTTTTGTGTTCGATCTTGGATGGCTAGCATTGTCAATAATAAGCTGCTCCACTTCTTCTATTACTCCGGTTTGGTGTCACACCTAGCCTTCAAACTTGATATGGTCACACTGTCACTGTTAGGCATCCTTGCAGACTCAGTGTGAACCATTGTGCCAGGTGTTGTGCTCAATTCTGGTTCTGGTTCCCATGTGTTTAGCGGGGCTAGTTGCTCAACTGCAACTAACTGTTGTGAACGATCCTCCTTTTAATCCATGCAGTATTCTTTTCAGCAAGTATCACATATTTTGCCTTGGATGCAACCTTGTCAAACATGGTTTTGTGTATTACATCCTCACCTATTTCAAAGAATGGGTTTACAGCAACCCTCAATGGTCTTTTCCTTAACTTTTCAGATGGTGATAATTTACAACCATCTAAGGCACTCTGATGATTGAAAAGAATTTTGTTCAAATAGTTGTTGAAATTCTGTTTCCATATCAAAATGCTTCAGTGCCGCTTTCACAGTTTGTATGGCCCTTTCAGCGGCGCCATTAGATGCTAGACTGTAAGCAGGTGTCTCAATTTTTTTGAAACCCATTGATGACAACATATTCTTTAACACAACAAATTCAGGCCCATTGTGGGCACACAAAAATGAGTAAAGACCTCTAGCAGCTTGCTTTTTACCGCATCACTCAAGCAATTAGTTCACAAGAGTGCCTCTATCCATGTTGAATAAGTATTTACAATTACAAGTATGTTACCAATATTTGGAACATATGCCCAATCCATATGCACACATTCCCCAGGCTCAGAAATAGGCCATGAGTCTTTACTAAATTTGACCTAACTCTCTGGAAACTATTACAAGAAGAAGAAGAAGGTTTGGCAGTGTCTGGAACAGCATTGATTTTGGTCAGCTAACTGTCAGTGCCATTTCACAGAGTGTTTCAAATGTTTGTTTATGTCTTCAATTGTTTTCAATAGATCATTGTAATAACATTTTTTTAAAAATCAAATACTACTTTTTCCACATAGATATTTTTACATCTATGTATGTGTAGATGCATAGCTAAATGGTTAGGGTATTTGGCTCATGATTGTAAGGTCGAGAGTTCAATTCCCAGTGATGCATTGTGTCCTTGAGCAAAACATTTCAATTCACACTGCCTCAGTCCACTCAGCTGGCAAAAATGAGTAATACTTGTAATTCAAAGGGCCGGCCTTTTCACACCTTGTGTCACATTGAATCTCTTGGAGAACTATGTTAAGGGTACATGTGTCTGTGGAGTGCTCAGACACTTGCACGTTAATTTCATGAGCAGGCTGTTCCATTGATTGGATCAACTGGAACCCTTGTCATCATAAGCGATGGAGTGCCAATCCTCTGTAAAGGTATAGTCTTTAGTTTCTGTACCTGTCATCTGATAATTCAACTCTCACAGCTATTTCATCACAATGTTTGTTATGTTATGTTGTTAAGGAAGAAGTTTATAACAATTGATTTTTCTGGTTCAGTAATCCATCTGATTAACCACACACATATATATATCAACAAGAATGTTTATTCTGTGACGTAATTTATTTATTGTAGCCATAGTTTAAAATTTATGACTGCTTTAAATACAATAAATTATATATTAAGTGGCAATGGGATGGCAGAATTGTTAGAGTGTGGGCGGAAAATTCTGTGTGAAATTTCTTCTGTTCTAAGTTCAAATCCCACCAAGGTCAATGTTGCCTTTCATCCTTTAGGGGTTGATGAAATAATGCACCAGATTAGTACTGAGGTCAAGGCTTTCAACTAACTCTCCTCTCAAAATTGCTAACCTTGTGCCTAAATTACAAACAAATATTTGTTCTGGTTGTGTGTTCTGAGTTCAAATCTTGTCAAGATCAAATGTGCTTTTAATTTTCCTGGGAAAAGTACACCACTGATTTTCTGGTATCATATTCTGGTGTGGGGAGGTGGGATTCATCATATGATGAAGAGGGGGAGGAGGAGGCAGAGACGGTGGAAGAGGAGGAAATACTGATGTCACAAACATTGTGTGATTATTTTCTATTAACCTTTCCTTGCATTGATATGATGACAAACATGCCACATTTTCCATTGATTAATAGGATTTCTGTATGGAATTTTTTCTTTATTATGTCTTTCAAAGCTAATAACACATGGAATCTCTGCTGCTCCTTACCAGAATATTGTAACCACTGGGGTTTAAATACTTATCTAGCCTTAAACCCTTTGATAACCATATTTCTAATGAAATATGTTGCCTTTGTTTCAATTAATTATGAAAATAAGGAAGAATTTAGTTAAGCTTGTATTGGCTTGCGAAGACCTGTTGGGGCAAGCGAAAGCGAAATTGTGACAGCACCTGTGCCCAGCGTCACCTTCCTGGCACTTGTGCCGGTGGCACATGTAAAGACATTCGAGTGAGATCGTTGCCAGTGCCGCTGGACTGGCTCCTGTGCAGGTGGCATGTAAAATACACTATTTTGAGCATGGCCATTGCCAGTACCGCCTGACTGGCCTTCGTGCCAGTGGCACATAAAAGCACCCACTATACTCTCGGAGTGGTTGGCGTTAGGAAGGGCATCCAGCTGTAGAAACTCTGCCAAATTAAATTGGAGCCTGGTGTAGCCATCTGGTTCACCAGTCCTCAGTCAAATCATCCAACCTATGCTAGCATGGAAAGCGGACGTTAAACGATGATGATGATGATGATGATGATGTATTTGGAAGATAAATTAGATTGATATTTTGATGGAGGGTTTTAATTTAGATTACTTTAAAACAAGAAGCTTGTACCATACATAGAATCAGGAGCAGCCTCAGGGTTTCACATTAAAAGTGTTTAAAGCACAAACAGCATTGAAAAGATGTTTGTTCTAAATTACAGTATCTTTCTTGTAAAAGCCTGGGAACCACCAATGTCAGTAAATCGGATCAACTCTAGTACTTTGAAGGAGGAGAAACAAAACTGAACTCAGTAGATCTGAATCCAGAATATAAAGGTCCAAAATTAAATATTGCAACACATTTTGTCCGACACTCTGACAATTCTGCCAATTCTCCACATTATCACCTGTGAAAATATTTACAACAATGACAAGCCATGGTTTTTTTTTTTTTAATGACAGTTTATTTCATTAAGATCAGATCATGTTACCATAGCAACAAAGATCAATTAATCTATAAAGGCTACAGAGTATTCAGTTATAAGTTGGTTTAATGAATCCATTAAACTTGTTTGATTGGTCATCGCTAATTGATCCAATCAGGAGGCTGGGTTATGAGATACATCCTGGTTCAATTATCCCACCTCTACCTCCTGTAACAGACTGATTATAACTTCTTTCAGTTATTCCTGTTTCACTCACCATATTTACCTAACAACGAGTTCAATACTCACTTCTTTTTCTTTTGCCTAACACAATACATCATACATCTTTCTACCTTCTTTAAATACATCACTACATTTCCTCAATACCAACTAGTTATGATACCTGTCCAAAACTCCCACCAGTTACATCCTCTGTATTTCACCACCAAACCCAGCAATACTTTCCTATATCATTCCTGGTACCAACAGAAATAGATTATATGATTACTTGATCCACCCAATGTAGCAGCTAAATCATTTTCTACATACTCTTTATTTTATAACCTTTAAAATGAAGACTGCATGTCTTAATTTAGAAATCTTGGGACAACTGTCCCATAATTTAGATATAGTGAGTTTATAAGCAGTATGTCTGTAGACGGTTAAAGAGGGTACATCACTTATGAAACCAGTCCATAAAGATTATTGTATGTAAAGGCAAGATCTTTACATCTACCTACTGCATACATCATCTTCATCATCATTATTTAACATCCATTTTTCTATGCTTGACATGTCAGACAGAATTTGTTGAGGTCAATTCTTTACCGCTAGATGCCCTTCTTCTCACTAACCTTCACTTGTTTCCAAGCAAGGTAACATTTTCCCTTAGCTACACATGTTTTCACTGAAGACAGGATAAGAACAAACTTGCTGGTATGAATAATTTACAGTTATTATGTGACGTCTAAACAAGGGTACATACAAACACCACTCACAAAACACACAGATACTCACACACACAACAGGTTTCTTTCAGTTTCCATCAATGAAATTCATTCACAAGGCTTTTGGTTGGCTTAATGTTATAGTAGAAGATACTTGCCCAATGTGCCTCACAGTGGGACTGAACCCCAAACCACATGGTTGGAAAGCAAGCTCCTTAACCACACATCCAGACCCGCAGTATCAGCTAAAATCTATAGATGTACTATAAGTACAGCTTAACATTTCATATCTATGTCAGTGGACAAGTTATGGTCGTTGACATTCTAAGCACAGAGAAACGGATGAAAAATCCCAGTTTTAGTGACCTAAATCCCTTCCACTAACAGCTTTTTAACATTTAATTTGTCTATTAATTGTTTTGCTCTGCCTCCTCTCCCTTCTTCCTTCTTATATTCAATGCCATTACAACCTCCATTCAACTGTAACATTATTGTATCCAATGTCCACCTTATTACTGTCCATGCTATATTTGTTATATCTAACATTAAATTCTACACAAATAAATACCATCAGATCTACTGAAAATCCTCTATTTTCTCATATTCTAACCTTTAAAATGTCAAACAATATCTCTTGGATCAAAGGACATACAAGACTTTTGTCTTGTATGTGTATTCTAATCAATTCCAGAAGAGTTCAAACTGAATATACCTACAAATATCGGACTCACTTCTAACTGAAGCCCACTGTCCCCTCCAAGTTTTTAGCAATTTATATTTCAGAGTTATCACCCTTACTTTCTTGCCCTCAGTTATCATTACACTACATTAACCTAACTGTATGTTTCTCATACTGAAAGGGTCCCTGCGAAATTTTGCCATGTCATTAACCATATTAACCAAAATCACATTATCTCTACCAGTTAAGGAGAGCCTTAAAATAAGCTATAAATATTTATTTCCTCTCCACATATGATAATCTTTTAACTACTGATATGCCAAATTTTAAACAAACTTAACCTCAGTAACCCCTTCCAAATATCTTGCTTATTCAATTTGGATGATCTGGCTCAATATAAATCATTTTAAACAATCTTCTATGGTTCAACAAGTGAACAAGTCAAAATTAATTCACTTGGTAACCAGTAAAAACAGTGTTTAATTAATGTATCAGTATACCAGGTCAAATCTTTAAACTTAGTACAGTTTGGCACCTCTTCAATGTTGAGCATGCTCAAACTAAAATTCTTTGTCAACGTAAGTATAACCAGTAAGGTAACAAGACACAGAAATATTTAAGTTAGAATTTCTAGTTATTTCAGGGATTGAGATAGACTAACTAGTACAGTAGCACATTTCAGACCTAAGAATACAAGTTCATGTTTTTACTAAAATTAATGTAAGAAAATAATCAATAAAACAGGTGTGACTGTGTAGCAGATGTGGTAAGAAGTTTGCTTCTCGGCCTGGTTCAGTCCCACTGCATGGAACCTTGGACAAGTGTTTTCTACTATAACTATCAGGTTGACCAAAGTCTTGTGGGTGGATTTAGTAGATGGAATCTCAAAGCCTATTGTGTGTGTGTATGCATGTGTGTATATATATGCATACATACACACACATATCAAGTAAAGGTAATAAACTTCATTAAGGGATCATAAATCTAATGAAAATACTGGTTAGTTACCAATCTATAGAAAGATCAACTATAAGGTAACCAGATGAACCATGGCTCATATATATATATATTTAGAGAATAAAGAGAAAATGGAGAGGTAATTAATAAAATTATTTATTAATTAGAAAATATGACATCGCTTACAGCTGTTTCAATTCAGAAGTGTGTGTGTGTGTGTGTGTGTCTTTCTCTCACTGCCACTTGACAACCAGTGTTTGGGTTTGTTTATATCTACATAATTTAGCAGTATGGCATAAGATATTGATAGAATAAGTACCAGGCTGAAGTAGGAGGGAGAATGAGGAGAATAAGATGGAGGAAGGGTAGGAAGAAGGAGGAGGAGGATAACAAGGATGACTCTGCTGTGACTGACAACAATGATGCAAAATCAAGATTCAAAGCTGTGGCTGTTTCAGCTTCTAGAATAATCCACACAATTAAAACATCGCATTTCATTAGAAAGAATAAAGAAGGAAGCATGTTTTATTGATAAAATTCTATTATTCCAACTGACTCAATTGTTTATATTCTTTATATAAAAGAGAAGTGTAAATTCAATTCCTTGATTGATTCACTGATATTGATCAATCTGAAAGAGATGATCTTGTATTAGTTCTCATCTTTGAAAAATTTTATTTCATTTCAGGAACATATATTATCAATGAAATAGTTTGTAATCTACCATAGTTTAATACATTCTTGAAGTTATGAGTCCCCTAGGCATCATGGTAGCTCCACTTGTTAGAGATAGAGACCAAATCTACAATCAGGGCTGGCACTAGGAAGTGTGGGGCCCAAATAGAGAATTGTCAATGGGGTCCTCTACTCTACAAAAGCTGAAAGTTGATGTCTTATGCTTTGTGTAGTATGCCAGTCCCAGCCAGAAAGCGTTGAGGGCTTGACTCACTGTACCCTGAGTTCAAGTGCCTTTTGGGGGCCAATAAAAATAGTGCCAATGGTTGACGGTAGAGTGGCAGACATGTTTGAGAATCAGGAAAGCTACCATCACGTATTTATTCTGGCTCTCAGCATTCTGGTTATGTGCATGTGTGTGCATGAGTGCATGTGTGAATGTATGTGTGTCTGCGTGTGTGTGTGTGTGTATGTGTATGTGTGTAGTTATATGTCTTTTTGTTTGTGTTTGGCCTTCCAATGCTTGTTAATTGGTGTTGGTTTGTTTACTGCCCTGTAAAATAATGGTTTGGTGAAAGAGGCTGATAGAATAACTACCAGATTAAAAAAATAAGCATTGGAGTTGATTTATCTGATTAAACCTATTAAGGCAGTGTCCCAGCATGGCCGCAGTCCAATGACTAAGACAAGTAAAAAATAAAAGATAACAAACAAATCTCCATATCATACCCAAGATACGTTCAATAATGTAGTCTTAGAGAGACATGTGTGAAGCACCAGATTGCTTTCATCATAAATCAGAATTAACCAAGGGTTACTCAACAACTAAGCCTGTGTCATGAAGTTCATTTTCATTTAAGGTTTAAATATTTGCATGACTATAAAGCTAGGGTTGGGATTGATACAATTCATGTCAGAACACTTCTTGCCGTGTTCTCTCTGACTATCTGCTTTTCTTCGTAAATACAGCCAAACTGGAATAAATAAACCTCTGTTTGCTGAGTCACTTGCACTAGAAGGTCGATAGAAAATATTTCTTCTCTTCATCCACTGTATTAAGTAAAATAACTGGATGTATACATTCTCTCCTTCCATAGTAACTTGTACAGGTCTGTGAGTGCGTGCGTGCGCGTGTGCGCGCGTACACACGTGTATTACATCATGAATATTATAATGATGTGGATTCATAAATTTCTGCATGTCTGTACTTGTGTGGATATTTCTCTCTCACTCTCTCTCACTCTCTCTCTCCCCCTCTCTCCCTCCCCCTCTCTCCCCCTCTCCCTCCGTCTCTCTCTCTCTCTCTCTCTCTCTCTTCTTATAGATAGGTAGAGATCACACAACATTTAGACATGCATACGCAGAGAAAATACACATACGCACATATATACATATACATCTATATATATATATATATATATATATATATATATATATATATATATATATATATATATATATCCAAAGTTTTAAATTTTTACATTTAAGAAAGAAAATATATATTATACACAGACACATATTCATACACATATATCTGCATACATACCTGCCTATATATTCATGTGTATGCATATATATGTATATTTTATATACACAACACACAGACATATATATGTATGTATGTATGTATGTGTGTGTGTATATATATATATATATATATATATATATATGAATACACACATATATACTATGCATACATATATATATTTATATACGCACACATGCACACACACATGCACATAGAGAGAGAGAGAGAGAGAGAGAGAGAGAGAGGTGGGGAGAGAGACCACTTGCCATTCCTCTCTTTGTAGGGACTCAATATCTTCAGAGTCAGGACCTAAACATGTAAAAATGGTAGAAGGCTTTCTGAGAGAAATTTCACTTTTCTCCTTATACTACATAGTGTCTGTACAAAGGATGTTTCTATCTAAGCACTGCAGTTAATGTTCTGCATTAACAACAAGTAGTGAGTTACAGGGGAACGTGAGCAGAAAATTAATTCCAGTGGGTCAACATTTTGGCTCGGAAGGATTGGTATGTTTGATGCAAGGCCATTTTGGGGGAAGACAATATTGGTGATGAGAGGAGAGACAAGTGAGTTTGGAATGCATTGGAGAAAGTGACGTGAGACCAGCCAACTCTAAAAAGTAGAGGCCACTGTAGAATCAGCAAAAAAAGCAGAGTGAGGGGACAGTTGTGACTTCCTGCCGAATATAAAGGGCCTTTTTTTTGGATGGGTTGCTGTCCAGAATGTCTGTGAATGTCTGTGAATGTGCAGTAGCAGCACTATCCTAAATATGAGATCAGTATCATTATGTAATTGTGGCTCTCATTTAAGCTATGAAAAATGTGCTGTTCTGTACTGAACTATTTTCTGGTCCTAAAGTGGAAGGCTTAATAATACATATTCTAAGCATACAAATTAATATTTTTAATTGCCAGTTTATATTTGGTATAAGGAGTGCTTTTACCAGTTATTAAACAATTACCAATCTGTAAATTAGCTTATCCATGTACCAAATAGACAACAGTTTCAATAAGTTGTCATTTTCTCATGAGAAGACTGATGTTAACGAAAAATTCTGGAGCAATAAAGATTGCAAAAACCAAATTCTCAACTACCAGTACCATTTTGCAGAAAACCAAGAATATTAACCAATATTTATTCCACAGCCAAACTATGTGAGTTTTAAATATATGAATGTATTGACAGGTGGGGAAATGATAAACCCATTAGTCTTGGACAAATTGTCTTGTGGTGTAGAGTTAGGTCAACTTTGTATCTTTCTGAGATCAATAAAATAAAATACTTGTCATGTACTGGGTTCCATTAAATTAACTGAAACAAGAGACTACAGCTGAGAATCCTGAAATGAATCCTCATAGAGATGCTTGTATTTTAAGTGTAAATGGGGGTGTAAACCCTAATTGCTACAGTATTTCTGTGAGGAGCAGTGACTCCATGTGTTATTAGCTTTGAAAGACATTATGACAGAATGATGTTATATAAATATTGCTTTCAAATTTTGGCACAAGGCCAGCGATTTTGGGAGAGAGGTTAAGTCAATTACATTGATCCCAGTGTTCAACTGTTACTTATTTTATCGACCCCAAAAGAACAAAGGTCAACCTCAGCAGAATTTGAACTCAGGATGTAAAGACAGACAAAATACCACTAAGCATTTTGTTCAGCATCCTAATGATTCAGCCAGCTTGCCACCCTGATGTTATGCAAATATTATATTAGGTCGTCAAGTATGAAATTTGTAGTAAGGTATATGGTAAACTTTGACAGCTGCTCATTTTGTGCCATTATTATATTTTGATAATCTTTATTTTTTGTTAGAAAGCTGACACATCTATCTCTTTATTCTAACTCATTTTGCATTTTATAAAGTATTTTGTTTAGAAATGGATAAATCAGAAATTCATACAGTTTTGAAATATGAGTTCTTTCTTGGAAATACAGCATCACAGACAGCTCAGAATATTAATGGAGTATTTCATTCTAATGTTAAGTCGGACGCCATTCTTATTACCTACCAATTTACCACATAGACTGGCTTCATTTTACATCTGAAAAATAATTCACCCATTTGTAAATTCAGAAACAGTTTCAACATTGCTGTAATTTATTACTTAAGCAGAAACTGGTGAGCTATAACAATTGTAAATCAAGTCTTTCTGTTAGCAATGCTGTTTTGCTAAAAACTCAGAGAATATCACATATGTCATTCCGCTGCAGCACTATATATGTTTTATAGATGAGTAATGAACTTTTACCCAGGTCACCATCAATTTATGACACTAGTGATTTGTCAATCATTGTTTTTCTATATCAGTACAGGCTAAATTTGTCTAGGCATGCAGTTGATAGTGGAAACTTGCTACTGATGATGTGAAAAGACATAGAAATTCAAATCTAACAATTCCACCACCACTGCTGGACATTTTTCATCTTCTACTGATACATTTCTGTGCTTTTCAGCACTATACATCTATATGAGAAGCTTTCTCAAGACAAACATGCAATTTTGTGTTTACATTTGGTTCACACCATTCAGTTTTACAAGAAGCCAATGGGTTGCTCCACTTGCTAGAAACAGCAGACAACTTTTTTTTATATCATACCCAGTTGTCTTAAAAAGCTGAATAGCACAGTAGATGATTTAGTCTCAGATACATTATATCAGAAGAAAAAAAAGGACTGGTTACAGTTTCAAACCCTCTGATCATAGATAATAGCTAGATCATGGCTGATTTGGAGATTAACTATAAATCATCACTATGGTCCTTGACTGCCTTTAGTGAAATTCACTGCTCTAAACATTCAGACCAAAGATGATAGAACAACTATATATGTTAAAATCATGTTCAACTCAGTGAATTATATGGCCTGAAGCCATTTTATCAGGCAAGCTGAATCCACACTGATCATACACTCAAACATTGTTTTCCAAATACATTAAAAGTACATCTACACTTAATTTTCGTTTTTCTTTACAGCTATTGATTTTCCAGCATCTTCAGTCACTCTAACAGTTTTACTAGAAAATGCAATGCATCATTGGTAAATATGTACTTTTAAAACATTGGCCTTCAATTAGTGATATTAACATATGTAATTAGCAGGTCATAAGAACTGAACTGTTCAATACCAACATGACATCAATACTGAATTTTCCCTTTACTTAATGAAAATTTACAGAGCAAGATTTAAAGGTGATTACAAAAAAAGGTTTCCTCATTATATAACATACATTCTATGAATACAAACATGACATTGACAGTAATATAAATACATTATTATCATAGACTTTTCAACATGAGCATGCATTAACTATTTCAGTTGAAATATGTTGCCTCTGTTTCAATTAATTTTGAAAATGATGAAGAATTTAGTGAAATAACTTAGTAGCTATTAAGTTGATGTTTGGAACATATGTTAACATAAAACCTTGATGGAAGGTTTTCATTTCTTTTTACAGTAAAGTCATGTAACATTAGATTCTATAAAAAAAGTCATGAATGTTTCTTACTTAGCAACAGTTGCCACATCCAAATATATATTCACTCGTAGATCAAACTTTAAAATATATGGCTGTGTGTGATAAGAAGCTTATTTCCCAACCACATAGTTCTGGGTTCAGTCCCACTGCATGGCACCTTGGGTAAGTGTCTTCTACTATAGCCTTGGGCTGACCAAAACCCTGTGAGTAGATTTGGCAGATGAAAATTAGAAGAAGCCCATTGTATATATGTATACATGTATATCCATGTATGTGTGTCTTTGTCTGTGTTTGTTGCCCCACCACTGCTTGGCAACCAGTGTAGGTGTGTTTGCATCCCTATAACTTAGCAGTTCAGCAAAGAGACCAATAGAATAAGCACCAGCCTTAAAAAAGAAGTACTGGGGTCAATTCATTTGACTAAACAAATAATTCAAGGCAGTGCCCCAGCATGGCTGCAGTCTAATGATTGAAATAAGTAAAAGATAAAAGATACAAGACACACGCACACACATATATATAGGTGCAGGTATGGCTGTGAGTTTTGGAAGATTACTTCTCGACCATATGGCCTCAGGCTCAGTCCCCAGTCACACTGCATGGCACCTTGGGCAAGTGTCTTCTACCATAGCCTCATGCTGATCAAAGCCTTATGAGTGGATTTGGCAAAACAGAAACTGAAAGAAGTTCAATGTATATGTGTGTATGTATGTATGTATGTATGTGTGTGTGTGTTATGTCTGTGTTTGTGTTTGTCTCCCACCACTGCTTGACAACCAGTGTTGGTTTGTTTATGTACTTGTTACTTAGCAGTTTGGCAAAAGAGACTGATAAAGTAAGTACCATGCTTTAAAAAAAAAAGTGCCGAGGTTGATTCGTTTGACTAAACTTCTCTAAGGTGTGCCCCAGCATGGCTGCAGTCCAGTGACTGAAAAAAGCAAAAGATGAAAGAGGCAAAAGATATAATCTTTTAATCTTTTAATTGTTCATCATTTGACTGTGGCCATGCTGGGGCACCACCTTGGAGAAATTTAGTCAAACGAATCAACCCCAGTAATTATTTTTTTAAGCCTGGTACTTATTCTATTGATATCTTTTGCTGAACCACTAAGTTATGGGGATGTAAACACACCAACATTGGTTGTCAAGCAGCAGTGTAGGACAAACACAGACACAAAGATGATGGGTCTCTTTCAGTTTCCATCTACCAAATCCACTCACAAGGCTTTGGTCAGCTCAAGGCTACAGTAGAAGACACTTGCCCAAGGTGTCATGCACTGAGACTGAACCTGAAACTGTGTAGCTGAAAAGCAAACTTCTTACTATACAGCCACACTTGTGCCAATATATATAATTAACAAAAACTGTGGCAGGTGTTTAAACATATAGAACTTGTCACAGCAAAAGTTCTGAGACACTGACCAATCTTTTGTATATTTACACTGGATGACCATACAAATGAGAAAAACAGAAGCACATTTCCAAGTGCATGGGTAATAATGAATGCACTGAAGGAATCTCAAAGGTCAATGAGTAAAAATTTCTCAGTGTTTTACTTTCTGTGAAGGCATTCCAATGTAGTTATCATCACCTCATCATCATCATCATCATCATTGTCGTCATTATCGTCATTATCGTAGTCGTCATCTTTATCATTACTATCAACATTAGCATCATTGTTATCATTGTTGTCTTTATCATCACTGTCATGGTCATCATCATCATCATCATCATTGCTGTTGTCATTGTTGTGATCATCATCGTTGTTAACATAATCTTAGTGGTCGTTGTCGTCATCGTTGCTGTTAATGTCATCTTCATCGTTGTTGTCAATCACCATCATCATCATCTTCATCATCATTGCCATCGTCATCATCATTGTTGTCGTTGTTGTCATAATCATCATTTTAAAGTCCACTTTTCAATGTTTGCATGATTCAGACAAAACTCATTGAGGCTAATTTTTCTCTGTCAAGACACTCTTCCTGTTACTAAATTCTCACTTGTTTCTAAGCATGGTAGTATTTCTCCTCATCCCTAGAACCCAAACAGTACATCATCATCATCATTTAATGTCCTTTGTGACCAAAGCTGGCAAGCTAGTGAGCTGTGCCAGACTCCAGTCTGATTTGGCATGGTTTCTAAGGCTGGATGCCCTTCCTAATGCCAACCACTTTACAGAGTATGCTGGGTGCTTTTATATGATACCGCATGGGCACTTTTACATGACGCTGCACAGGTGCTTTTATGTGGCACCGCACAGGCACTTTTATGTGATGCTGCACAGGTGCTTTTATGTATTGCTGCATCAGTGCTTTCACATGGCACTGCACGGGCACTTTTACATAGCATTGCCCTGAGTGCTTTGCACTACCAGAAGGATTGGTCTTAGCACTTCTGCTGGGGGTATAAGTTTTCTTGAGCACAGCCAGGCACCAGGTATCTCACTCCTTTGTCATCTTGCCTGAAAGGTTCAGCTTCCTGAAGTTGTTCTTCAGTAGTTCATTCCATGTCTTCCTAGGTCTTCCACTTCCATGTGTTCCATCCACTTTGGGAAATCAGCACTTCTTTGTGGAGCTATTGGCATCCCTCTGCATCACATGACCAAACCAGTGTAGTCTTCTCTCTTGCACACAGCAACTAATTTCTCTTGCAATAGCTAGAAATGCTTTCATGAAAAATTGCAAACAACACCTATTGTATGATGGTGACATTTGTTTACGATTAGCATACAATATCAAGATAAGAAGATGCAAACACACACACACATGCACACACACACACACACACACACATTGCTGCCCAAGGGGCTTAAACCTATGGTCACTAACAGCAGGCTGTTTCAAAACTAAGCAAAACAAGGTTCATTTAATGAGATTCCCCTTGTAAAATCACTTGATGAGACACTTCTGCACTGGGAGGTGTACCACAACCAGTTGTATAGTATCCCATCTGTGAGGGATCGATGCAGGATAGGTTGAAATGATTGTTGGGAGCAATAAAGTTTCTCGTGTATTCCATTTTCTGTCTCTATCATTTGTTACATATACATAAATATATATGTATGACAGCTGAACTGACTGAAACTTCAAAGTCACTGTCAACAATATTCTTGTTTGAGAATAAACTTGTACTCTACAAAAGTATAGAGTAACTTCCTCAGATTAATGTACAATTATTTTTATTATAATTATAACTAAACATGAAAACAGACATTAATACGAGGGCTGATCAATAAGTATTTGGACTGTTGCCAAAGTAACAAAGCTAAAGCATGCAGAGTGAAGTTGCTTGGCACAGATTGATCTTGAATTCTGCTGTGCATGCACACTAAGTTTTAACATTCTAGCTCACTTCCACTGTTTCACCATTTTCTGTCTGTCTCTCTCTCTCTCTTCCTTCTCTTTTTCTCTCCCTCCCTCTCTCTCTCTCTCTCTCTCTCATTGCTCACACATGACCATCGTCCATCTTTCTTTTCCTCATATGACTATCTTTCTTTTCCTGCACAGAAGTTCAAAAGAACAGACGTGTTTCTCTCTCTCTCACTTCTATCTTTTGTCTTTTCAAAAAAATGTTTCTCCCAGCATTCACTATTTTCCTCATGTTCTGGTCTAACGACCCTCTGTTTTCATTCAGTTTCCTTGTATGTCGCCACTGTCGTGTTTTTGCTCCCAACTTTGACCCTCCATAAATCCTAAAGTTTATTTTAGAATTTATGGGAGCAACTGTCTTTGAAGACTCATATTGTTGTTGAATGCTCAAAATGACTAGATAGCCAGCCAACAACTGATGAAAGGTCCTTCCTCTGTGTTTACTTGTCCTGTTTTCCATTTGTTTCTCGTTGTTTGTGTATTTGGCTCATTTGTTTATGTATTTCATGTTGTTTGCACAGTTGGTGACATCCTATACTCATATATGCATGTATGTGTGTGCGTGTGTGTATTTTTCCCTTCTTTACAATTAACTCAGAAAAAATAGATGAACAGTTACCAGGGTAGCAAAAATCACACAAGTAAAAAGGGCGCAACACCTTGTTTTTAAAGGTAGAAACTCCAGGTTTATGTGAAATATTTTGTATAATATATATAAATAAATAAATGGAATTAAACGCAGGTGTTATTCAAATTCTTTTATTTCCGACACATGTTTCGAAGATATCACTGGTATTATTCCAAAGGAATAAAATGGTGTAAAACAATGTAATCTTCCCTTCAGGGAAATGAAGAAATAAAACTAAATTTGTCAATAAGACATATTCTGTTAAAATGTCTTATTGACAAGTTTTATTTCTTCATTTTCCTGAAGAGAAGATTACATTGTTTTACACCATTTTATTCCTTTGGAATAATACCAGTGATATCTTCGAAACATGTGTCGGAAGTAAAAGAATTTGAATAACACCTGCGTTTAGCTCCATTTATATATATATATATATATATATATATATATATATATATGTATTATATATATATTTTATATATATATATATATATATATATATCATCATCATCATCATCATCATCATCGTTTAACCTCCGCTTTCCATGCTAGCATGGGTTGGACGATTTGACTGAGGACTGGTGCAACCGGATGGCTACACCAGGCTCCAATCTAATTTGGCAGAGTTTCTACAGCTGGATGCCCTTCCTAACGCCAACCACTCAGAGAGTGTAGTGGGTGCTTTTACGTGTCACCCGCACGAAAACAGCCACGCTCAAAATGGTGTCTTTTATGTGCCACCCGCACAAGAGCCAGTCCAGGGGCACTGGCAACGATCTCGCTCGAAAACCCTACAAGGCCAGTCAGGCGGTACTGGCAACGGTCACGCTCAGGATGGTACATCTTATGTGCCACCTGCACAAGAGCCAGTCCAGGGGCCCTGGCAACAATCTCACTTGGCTTGCCGGGTCTTCTCACGCACAGCACATTTCCAAAGGTCTCGGTCAGTAGTCATCGCCTTGGTGAGGCCCAATGTTCGAAGGTCTTGCCTCACCACCTCAGCCCAGGTCTTCCTGGGCCTACCTC
Organism: Octopus bimaculoides; assembly: GCF_046866305.1. NCBI lineage: Eukaryota > Metazoa > Mollusca > Cephalopoda > Octopoda > Octopodidae > Octopus > Octopus bimaculoides. The sequence continues at coordinate 86,129,219 of NC_142932.1, forward strand.
TTCCACGGGTTCCCTCAACTGTTAGGGAGTGACACTTTTTCACGCAGCTATCCTCATTCATTCTCACCACATGTCCAAACCAGCGCAATCGTCTCTCTTGCACACCACTACTGATACTTCTTATGTTCAGCTTTTCTCTCAAGATACTTATACTGTGACGGGTATGCACATTTACATTACACAACCAGCGGAGCATACTGGCTTCATTCCTTGCGAGCTTACGCATGTCCTCAGCAGTCACAGCCCATATTTCACTGCCATGTAGCATGGCTGTTCGTACACATGCGTTGTACAGTCTGCCTTTTACTCTGAGTGAGAGTCCCTTTGTCACCAGCAGAGGTAAGAGCTCTCTAAACTTGGCCCAGGCTATTCTTATTCTAGCAGAGATAGAAGTTGTTTCCTGTTTTTTTACAGTGTTTATTGCACCTGAACATCTGTCACATACAAAAACTAACTTTGTAGTTAATCTGCCTTTGATATTGCTGCACCTCTTATGTGTCCATAGCTTGCACCGGGTACATCTTATAGAGTTACTACCTACTCCTTTACTGCATACTGAGCAGGGCCATCTACCTGAAGGGGTTTGTGTTTTATCTACCTTCCTACTTATTAGGATTTTGGTTTTTGCTAGGTTGACTCTAAGGCCCTTCGATTCTAGTCCTTGCTTCCACACCTTAAACTTCTCCTCTAGTTCTGATAGTGTCTGCGCAATTAGTGCAAGGTCATCAGCATAGAGGAGCTCCCAGCGGCAACCTGTCTTGAATTCCTCTGTGATCTCCTGGAGGACTATGATAAATAGGAGGGGGCTGAGGACGGAACCTTGGTGGACCCCTACCTCTACCCGGAATTCATTACTGTACTCATTTCCAACCTTCACCTTACTGACAGCATCTCTGTACATGGCTTGCACAGCTCTCACTAACCATTCTTCTATCCCAAGTTTCCTCATTGACCACCAGATAAGGGATCGGGGAACCCTGTCAAAGGCTTTCTCCATGTCAACGAAGGCCAGGTACAGAGGTTTATCCTTGGCTAGATATTTCTCCTGCAGCTGTCTCACTAGAAATATGGCATCAGTGGTGCTTTTACCTGGCACGAACCCAAACTGCATCTCATCTAAATTGATTCGCTCCCTAATTAGTTGGGCTATGACCCTCTCCGTAACTTTCATAACCTGATCTAACAGCTAGATGCCTCTGTAATTATTAGTATCTAAAGCGTCACCTTTACCTTTGTAGCAGTTTACTATGGTGCTGCTACACCAGTCATTGGGTATGACTCCTTCGTGTATCACCTGGTTCGTAATACGGGTGACTAGGCTGTAGCCAACACTGCCAGATATTTTGAGCATCTCTGCAGTGATTCCTGATGGGCCGGGGGCTTTCCCTGTCTTCATACTCTTAATTGCTTTATCTACCCTGGTACTGTCAACTCGGATAGCTGGTCCCTCTGTTGGGTCGACATACGGCAGGCTCTCTTTCTCCCATTCATTCTCTTTATTAAGCAATCTATCGTAGTGGCATCTCCAGACCTCTTTCTTTGCAGCCTCATTTAGTGCAAGCGTACCATCATCCATGCGAACACATTTCTCTCCTACAACATCACTATTCTCTCTCCTACACTGTCTTGCAACACGAAATACCTCGAGTCTTTGGTCCTCACAGCGCAGAACATTGGCAAATCTTTTCTTATCTGCTTCCCCTCTGGCTAAATAAACCTGTCGCCTAGCTTCCCTTCTGGCAGATTGGTACAATTCCCTGCTACCACCGTTCTTCCAGTCCTTCCAAGCCTGTTTCTTTTGTCTAATAGCCCCGTCTACATCCTTGTTCCACCATCACGTTACTCTGGGTCGAGAGGGGACTTTACACCAGCCACAGATCTGGTCTGTGGCTCTCAACAGGTTGTCCCGCAGAAATCTCCAATTGTCTTCCACGTTGTATGATGCTATATCCCCTTCTATTTCGTCAAATGCTTCAAGTAACTTGTCTCTAAATCTCTGTCCATTTGCAGGGTCTTTAAGTTTCCATACCCTTCTCCCCCAGGCCGGTCTACTTCTGGGCACCCATATTGCCTTGATCTCGAAGTCGCTAACTACTAATCTGTGTTGGGGTGTACATTCTTCGCCAGGGAGGGTTTTGGCATTTATAAGCCTCCCTCTTTCTCTATTTCTGGCGAGGATGTAGTCGATTTGGCTAGAGTGTCTGCCGGAGCGGTAGGTGACTAGGTGACTGGCAGGTTTCCTGAAGTTGGTATTGCAAACCATAAGATCGGTTGCATCACAGAACTCCAGCAGTCTGGTTCCTTCCTCGTTGCGGGAACCGAAGCCATAGCCTCCATGTATGCCATGGAAGCCTCCAGCACGACGTCCGACATGACCATTGAAGTCACCAGCCACAAAGAGAAGTTCTCTGTCTCTTGTCGACGAGGTAGTTTGCAAGAGGGTGTCATAGAATTGGTTTTTCAGCCCATCCGGGAGCCCCGGTTGAGGGGCATAGGCTGAGATGACAGTAGCTAGCCTATGATGAAGCACTAGTCTAATCTTAAGTACTCTGTCACATACTCTAACTACCTCGATTACCTTATCAACCCATTTCTCTGCTAGAAGTATTCCTACGCTCCCGACTCCGTCAGTGTTCCCTGCCCAGAAAAACTTGTACCTGTGTTCTTTGCCTGTGAGGAACCTCGCAGAACCTCCTCTCCATCTTACTTCTTGGATGCAGCACAGATCTACGCGTCGCCGTTCAAGCATCTCAACAATCTCACCAGACCTACCTTTCAGCGTGCCGACGTTGAGAGTGCCAATCCTGACAGTGTGGGAGGAGTGGGTGTCAGAGGAGTGGGCCCGTGTGACCCTGGGATGGGGGTAAGCAGTGTCGTGAACCTGAAAAGAAAGCTTGCATTTGGCAGAGTTCATAAACAAAAACAATACCTACAACCTTCATATACTACCCAATCTTTATGCGCTATAAGGTCACAGGCAGTGTTCGCGGAAGATGATCTAAAAAGACTTCCGGTACTGGTGGAGGGGGCGGGAGGGCGGGTGTACCGCGGGCTAATGGAGCTTCGTCGTGGGTTCTATTAGCATAGAGATGCCAATACAAAATTGTGGTGGAATTGGAAAGCGAGCTGGTTATATGTTTGCGTTCGCGCGCAAGTCGAAGTGGAAATGGTGGAAGAAGTGGTGATTCAGAGAGAGAGAGAGAGAGATAGAATACAATAGGGAGGGAGAGGGAGAACCGGCAGCAGTACATCATGCTGGTCAAATTCGTTAGGTTTTTAGAAAAAGTTGAAAGAAACACAGCAGTGTTTAAACGTGAGATTAAATGTTTAAATCGGTAACAGAAATGAGAGTTAAAAATCGTAATTTTTAAAGGGAGTTAGAGACAAATTTCAGTCAGGTTTGAGCTAAGGAGCAAAAACTTCAACAAGTAGATGCGAAGACAATAGATCGCGTGAGATAGAGAAAAAAATACATAAATAATCATGAATTCAAGACATAAATGTATAGTTAGAGAGAACGAAGTGGGGTGGTGGAAATATTATTTATTATCTATTGTCTATTATATATATATGTTACATGATGGAATCTCCCATTGAAGATGATGTATGAGTGTTCAACCTATACAAATGATTTGTTTATAGAGATCAAAATGTATGTGCTCTCAAACTGACATTGTTGAACAGGTGCACAGTGACCCGCATGTCATGTGTCAAAGTAATGACAGAGCAATGTGAGATGAAGCATTTTTGCCCAAGAATATAATGCACTAATTTGTGTGTGTGTGTGTGTGTGTGTGTGTGTTTGTATGTGTGTGTGTGTGTGCATCATCATCATCGTCGTCATCATCATCATCATCATCACCATGTTTGTTTTGGCATGGCTTCTATGTCTGGATGACCTTCCTAATGCCAACCACTTCACAGAGTGTACTGGGTGCTTTTATGCAGCATTAGTACAGGTGCTTTTATGTAACACTGGCACACGTGCTTTTTACAAAGCACCAACACCAATGAGCCCACAAGTTTAGGATCGCTCAGCTGGAAAATTATGTTGGGGTTGTAGATTACATTTATTATGTAGGGGATATAGGGGACAAGCCTGTGTACAAGAGCAACCTCATTTTACTTAGCTTGATATGTCTTCTCAAGCACAGCAAACTACCAGAGGTCTTGGTCCCCTGTCATCCCTTCTGTAATGCCTAAGTCCGAAAATCCTTTCTCACCACTTTGTCCCACATTTTCCTTGGTCTACCTCTTCTACACGTCCCCTCGACAATTCTTAATGCAACTGTCCTCATCCATACGCATTACATGACTGTACCAGCACAGTCTTCTCTCTTGCTTACTACATCTGATACCAAGAACCTTTCAGTTTTCATTGACCAAATCCATTCACAAGGCTTTGGTAGACCTGAGATTATAGTTAAGGACATGCCCAGGGTGCTGTGTAATGGGACTGAACCCAAAACCACATAGTTGTGAAGCAAACATCTTAACCACACAGCCATGCCTACTACTATATATGTTCTTGTCAGTTTCTTGAAGACAGGAATGGCTTGGTGTGCTCTGGATCATTGTCCATGGAATCATAGGGAAACACCATTGGGATATACTGTACCTCACTTTCCTCCATCTGTGGAAGTAGTGTGCCACAGTAGTGTACTACTTCCTCCGTCTGAGGAAGTAGTGTGCCATAGTAGTGTGCCACAAATCAGGTTTCTACAAGCAATATACCTGACCATTCTTTGTTGTTGTACCTCCATCTTCAATACTGTCAACCCACATCCTTCTTTTTTTCTTCCTCAGCTCCTTAAAGAATGGTCTTTATAAGGCTCCTGGAGTCTTGTTACCTGGGCATACCATTTAGGCTCCGATGATGATTTTAGTAGTAGAGGTGGTTGTGGTGGTAAGAGGAAGGTGGTGACAGTGTTAATGATAATAGTGATGGTAGTGGAGGTGTAGGTGGTAGACGCTTTAATGTTAATGGTAACAGGGATAGCGCTAGAGGTACCCTGTAGTATGGTAATACTTGTAATTACTATGGCAGTGTTTGTGAATGAGCTAGTAGTAGTAGTAGTAGTAGTAGTAGTAGCAGTAGCAGTAGCAGTGGTTGTGATTATTAAAGGAGAGGCGGTGGTAATGGTATTAGAAGTAGTAGAAGCAGCATAGCAACAACAACAGCAGCAGCTGTAGCAGTTGTAGTAACCATAGCAGTCATTGTGATTATAAAAGAAGAGGTGGTGGTAATGGGATGAGAAATAGTAGAAGTGGCATAGCAACAACAGCAGCAGCAGTGGTGGCAGTAACAGCAGCAGCGACAGTAGTAGTAGTAGTAGTAGTAGTAGTAGTAGTAGTAGTAGAAGCAGCAGCAGTATTTGTTGTTGTTACCATGGTGGGGGTTGTGATAATAGAGATAGTTCAATGATAAAGTTACCAATAGTGACAGCTATGACAGTGATGTCAACAATGGCACTGGTTGTCTCAGAGTTATAAAAACGTTTTCTTTTACAAGGCAGATTTATAATTACTAGAATATATAACATCACTTTATATCTTCCTACATGTCACTTGGACACTTCTTGTTTATTCATTTGGCTTGTATCTCTCATCTTTTATTTGTTGCAGTCATTGTACTGCAGCCATGATGGGGCACTTAACTTGTAGAGTTTTTAGTCAAACAAACGACCCCTACCCATGAGTATTTTTACTCTTAAACCTGGTACTTATTATACTGGTCTCTTTTACTGAACTGCGAAGTTATGGAGACATAAACACACCAATACCCATTGTCAAGCGGTGGGTGGGTGGGTGGGTGACACAGAAAATACACATATAGCATCATCACCATCATCATCATCATCATCATCATGATTTAATATCCGTTGTCCATACTGGCATGGGTTGGATGGTTTGACCAGGGCTGGCAAGCTGCACCAGATTCCAGTTTGATTTGGCATGGTTTCTACATCTGGATGCCCTTCCTAATACCAACCACTTTACAGATTATGCAGGGTGCCTTCATGTAACACCATACAGGCGCTTTTATATATATACTTATATATATATACAGAATGCGGTGAATAAACTGTCGTCTAAGTTATGCAAAAATGAAAATAGCACTGACATCTCATTTTAACATATATTTACCAAAATTACATAAAAATATCTTGAAATACTAAAGAGTAAATTTATTCAATAAAATTGCCATTGGCTTCAACCATGGCCCCCAGATGACTTCAGAATCTCCTGCAAATCTTCTGGACGGTCTGCTTGTTTAAGTTGGTGAATGCTGCCATAATCCTTGCAATCAGTTCATGTTTGGTGTTACAAGGAGTTTTGTTCATCTCTCACTCAACTGCACCCCACACATAATAATCAAAGGGGTTACAGTCTTAGGAGTTAGGTGGTCAGATGTAAGGGATGATGTGGTTGCAGAAATTGTCTGACAGCCATGACTTAGTTCTCCTGCTTAAGTGGCATGGTGCAGAGTCCTGTTGCCAGACATAGGGTCTTCCAGCAGCCACCCTCTTGATCACTCCAAACACCATGATGTTGACTGGACATTTTATTTTTATCATTCTTGGTACATGTCCTCAGATTGCATTGTCCTCTGATTGACACCCAAACACTCTGAAATGCTCGTATTGGAGCTTCCAGTGTGAATGCTAAGCACTACATCATGCCATTTCCAAATTTCAGGCAGAGTGAATTGCATCGTACTATTTTTCTCACAGATGGTGCCCAACTGACCTTACCATACTGTGTAGTCAACAAGATCAAAAGCAAACAATGCACCTGTGCAAAATCAAAAATATACAATGTGTATATCATCATCATCATCATCATCATCGTTTAACATCCGCTTTCCATGCTGGCATGGGTTTGACGGTTTGACTGGGGACTGGTGAGCCAGATGGCTGCACCAGGCTCCAATCTGATCTGGCAGAGTTTCTACAGCTGGATGCCCTTCCTAATGCCAACCACTCTGAGAGTGTAGTGGGTGTGTTTACATGCCACCGGCACAGGGGCCAGTCAGGCGGTACTGGCAACAGCCACACTCAAATGGTGTTTTTATGTGTCATCTGCACAGGAGTCAGTCCAACGGCACTGGCAACGCTATATATATATTACATCAAGCTTCTTTCAGTTTCTGTCTACCAAATCCACTCACTAGGCTTTCGTCAGCCTAAAGCTATAGCTGAAGACACTTGTCTTTTCCTCCTTTAATAGAGAATCAAATGAGTTCTCTACATATATTATTATCATCATTTTAACATCCACTTTTCTATACCTGCTTGAATCAGATGGAGTTTGTTCAAGCAGATTTTCTACAATCAGATGCCTTTTCTGTCACCAGTGATCACCTGTTTTTACCCCACCACCTCCCTTAGCCAAACTTGGTTCCATAGAAAACTGGAAACAAACAGCATCACTTGCAATAGTGATACTCATTTACAACTATTGCATGATGTCAAGACAGAAACGCACACGCACACACACACACACACACACACACACATGCATACACACACATGCATGCATACACACACACGTACTCACTTGTACACAAACTTTCACATCATCAGTGAATCGTTTATTCACTTCTTTCCATATCAGAGACAACAAATATTCACTAAAGCAAGTGGCTGGCTGTACGTATGTGCTTTTGGAAAAGCATCCAAAAAAGCTGAAATGCATCTGGGGCTCTTACTAGCCACTGGTGGGATGAATTTTTGTTTCTCTTACTCTTTCTCTCTCTCTATAATATTTATTGTGCTTTTAACACAGCAAGCCCAAATCTAGAACAGATGTTATCTCAGGAGAAATACTACAGTAACTGATCAATCAACAGTGTGTATACATAAAGTATGATACATAGGTGGCTATCTGAGATATATGGAGTGGGTGCTGAAAAGTTCCTGGCTTTGGGTAAAAGAAAATAGTGGAGGATCGGTTAATTATGATTTTATTCAACATATTCCCTTCTCAGATTCACACACTTATTGCAGCAGTCTTTCAGTTTTTCTAAGCCCTGTAAAAGAATTCAGATGGTTGGGCCTCCAGCCAGACCTTTCGCAATATCCTTAAAGTCAAGAACTTTTCAGTACAGCCGCATATATATATATTTAAATCTCACAAGCTTCTTTCAGTTTCCACCTACCAAATCCACTCACAGAGCTTTAATAGAAGACACTTGCCCACTAAAACCAAAGCCATCTATTTGGGAAGCAAATTTCTTGACTATACAGCCATGCCTCCACCAACAGGGTGTTTGGTCTAAATCTGACAGTTTGCATAGTAGGAAAAAAACACAATATTCCATCCAAAAATAAAAGTATTTTAAAAAATCAAAAAATATCAACAAGATTATAGCTGGGAGATAACAGTTTACTCAAAGTAGCACCTTGAGCTTCTGCCATGACTTCAAGATGGCTCCAGAACCTGGAGCATGCATTCCTCACTGTGTCCCTGGGAAAATCTTCAAACACTTCTTTGAACTTGGCGACCTGCTTGGCCTTGGTGTTATAGGCAGAATGGTTGGTGTCTTTTTTAACTGCGTCCCACACGTAATAATCCAAATCAGGGGAATTAGGAGGCTAGACATTGGGGCTGGTGAAGTGATAGTAATTTTCTGAAAACTACTTCTGACTCTTTCCTGAGGTATGGCAAAGAGCTGAATCCTGCTGCCACATATATGGCTTTCCAGCAACAGACTTTTCAAGCCAGGTTTAACCACAGTCTCAGGCAGTTTCACAGAGCATTGGGCATCAGTCAAGATGTTAGTATTTTGATAACCAGAGCGAATCATCATGAAACAGTCAACTTTTTCCCAATATTCAGATGGGTTCTAGTCCTCCATGTCAGTTAACTTTTTCTCAAATACAACTTTCGTCTTTATGCACTCCAACACCATTGACTGTTCAAGCTGTTCCTGAAAGAAAGAGGAGACATAAAAATCACATTTAGCCCAAACACCCTGTATATAGAATAAGGCAAAAAAAGTAGTTTTGTATACACCATAATTTGTTATATATAACTTACATCTTTAATTAGTCTTGGAAAAGAAAATAGATCTAGCAAAATTAGGGCAAATAATGATAGTCTAAAAATAATTTCCTCACTAGAATTCTCAAATTTACCTCTGGAATCTTGAAAATTTTACCTCAGGCTACACCAGGCAAAAATGAAAGTTTTTCAGCAAAAATATGAAGACACTAATAACATGAGTATAGCCATGATATTAAGAGTTAGATAACAGTTATAGACGCATGGAGTTGCAGTGGAGTTTCTTTGAAACTATCAAACCATCCACTGGCTATGTATGTGAATAGGTATGTACATAAATGCTTCAAATGGCTCTAAGATTCTCTTAAAAGTCAACAGTTAGTTCTAGATCCTTGGTTCTATTAATGATAAATACCAGCTTCAACCTTGAATCTTAGTGAATATAGTTCTCCTTTCTTTGCTGCAGAGCTGGACAAATAGAAAAAGGTTCAAAACCATCTTAATTATACTAAATTAATCAACCAAGGTGCCATGCACTGGTGTGGGTGCTGGTGCCACATAAAAAGCAGTAGTGCTGATGCTATATAAAAAGCACTGGTAATGGTTCCTCATAAAATGTACCAAGTATACTCTGTAAAGTGGTTGCAAGCATTAGGAGGGCTGTAGAAACCAAGCCAAAACAGACTATGGAACCTGGTGTGACCCCTGTCTTTGCCAGTTCCTGTCAAGCTGTCTAACCCATGTCAGCATGTAAAACAGATGTTAAATGATGATGATAATGATGATGATGACAATGAAGACTGTTTGTGATTTATGTATCAAAGAATGAAACATGTTCTTAACACATATGCAGTCTGTTTCAACAAATTCTTGCACCATAACTTGTAACAACCACAGTTGTGCAACAGGGTGAGTATAAGCAGGATGCACTGTAAATGGTAAGCCAATTATTTCCATTTAATTCTGTAGGCATTATTGTGGTTTCTTATGTGTTTTTTTTATGATCATAGGTGAGATGACTAATATCATTTGTTACCATTTAAGATTTATGTTGTAAACAAAATAAAATATAACACCCTGTCCATTATAATGGACATCAGGCAACTTCGACATAAAACAATACACCTAATATTTCATGCCTGTTGATATAGCTTTGCATTATAAATAGCCAGTATAATATATATGAAGTAGTCTCTGGTTTTTATTTACAATAAATTTTGCGTCCACACATCTCTATATCATTGTGATTTTTTCTTTTAGTCTTACAGCAGCAGAAGCTGTTTAGAAGAGCTGAGCAATGGAGGCAATGTTCACAGGGGTCTCCCTCACGATATAGAACTCTCCAACAGTGATAGTGATGCTTCAGATGATGAGGCTGTAGGTTCCTCAGTTCAATTGAAAGGAGGGCTTTTGGAAACTGATGCTCAAATTTCTTGTCAACAGGATATGCCTGAAGAAATTGAAGAAGTTGCAGGAAATCTAAAACAAACTAAATTCAGTAAAACAAGAAATTGGAAGAAAAATGAAGCGGTGAATCATGTTTCAAATTCATGTGAGCCTGTAGATATTATCCAAGGAAGCAAAATCTTTTCTCAAATCCAATAGATTTCTTTAGTTTGTCTTCATAGATGAATTACTGGATGACATTGAAGAAGAAACAAACCGATATGCTGTTAAAAAAGGTAAAGCTCTGAATGTATGCAAATCAGAGCTGTATGTATTTTTTGGTGTATTGCTTCTGTCAGCTCACTGTCCACTCCCTAATAAAAGAAGGTATTGGTCATCTGAAGATAATGTTCCAAAAATTTTACAAAATAGCATGAGGTAAGACAGATTTGAGAGTATATTGAGAAATACCCATTTAGTGGATAACACCAATACTTCAGGAGACAATCATGCATTCAAACTCAGACCTCTACTTGACCACTTACAAAAAAATTCAAGGAACATGGTGGCTTAGGAGAACATCTTTCTGTTGACAAAAGTATGATTCCATATTATGGCAAGCACTATGCCAAACAATTTATGAAAGGGAAACCAATTCGGTTTGGTTTCAAAGTTTGGGTCCTTTGTTCTCAGCATGGATATATGCATGTTTTTGATCTCTATACTGGCAAGAAAGACGGTCCTGATAAAACCAAAAATGCATTTAGCCTAGGTGGGAACATTGTCCTTGATGTCATTGATACTGTAAGAGTACCAGACAATAAAGGTTTCAAAATATTTTTTGATAACTATTTCACAAGTATTCAATTGATGGAGAAACTTTTTGAGAAAAGAATATGTGTTGGGAACCTGCAGAGAAAATAGGACGGCTAGATGTCCTTTCAAAACAAAAACTGAAATGGAAGCATGCCCCAGAGAAACAGCTGACTTCAAGTCCACTTCAAATACAGTCGCTGTGAAATGGAAAGATAATAACGATGTTGTTTTGCTATCAAATTTTGAAACCTATAAAATATCCACAGTTGAGCACTATGATAGGCCTGAAAAGAAATGTGTTCCAATTCCACAGCCTGAAAGCATCCAAAATTACAACAAAGACATGAGATTTGTTGACCTTGTGGATCATAACATTGGTTCCTATAGGATTTGACATTATTCTGCTTAGCGAAGGCATCTGGGAAATGTATGACTGCTGTCATTCACAGAAAAACTATTGTTTTGCCATGAGAAAAGCGCTGTTGAAGTGTTAATGAAATTTGGCAATCGAGGATCAAATCCACACTATGCCTGCATGAAGCCACTACAAATATGTTGTGGAATAAAAAACTCATCTACTGTCATGGAAAAAGTGTAACTGTAAAAATGCAGAATTATCGGAGTAACAGGCATTCAAAAAAGTATGTATGTATAGAAAAGTACGAATGAAGTCTTTAATGTTTAAGATTCAAATTAAGGAAATGCAATAATAAATTTTAGCAGTTCAAAACTGTGAGTAGTGAAATGCAGAATTAGGTCGGCTGATCGTGAGAATCAAATATTGATCGCTTCACTAAAATCTGCCTTTGGTATGGGTTACTTCCCTTGAGTTGTTTAAATAAAATATTAGTAATATGCGGTAGATAGAAGGATCCATTGGAAGGGCACTAGTATCGATTTTTTTCAACAATCTAAGTATGTCACAAGGTTTCCAGACATGAGTTCTACACACGTGTCAAGTTTCATCAAAATCAATAAAACGATATAGGAGTTAGCTAACAACGCCACAAACAACCCCCACCATTTTCCACATATGTAATAGATATATAAGCATATACATAAGCATATACATATTTTAGCTTAGCTGGCTGAAACTTTGAAGTCACTGTCAATAATATTCTTGTTTAAGAATAATGAATAAATAAATAAATATATGTATGCATATGTGTATGTATATATATAATATTCTTTTTTAAGAATAATAAATATATATGTGTGTGTGCGTGTGTATATGTATGTATATCTGTATATTTGTATATATCATCATCATCGTTGTTTAACGGCCACTGTAAGCGACAATGATGATGATGATGATATATACAAATATACAGATATGTATGTGTTTGTAAATGTGTGTGTATCTTTCCTTTTACATTTTCAATTTTATTATTATATTTTTATAAAATTTATTTTACTTTTGTTCCATTATTTTTACTCTTTTTTCTTTAAATTTAGATTTTTTTTTTACAGCTTGTTTATATTTTCTTCGATCACAAAACATGAAAGTTCTGTGTCACAGCTTAAACATTGCTATTTTCTATTGTCTAAGCTTTTCTTTATTTTTTATCTATAATCAATACATATTAGCAGATGTCTCCATATGTTTAATATCAAAATACACACAAGTAAGTAAAAATGTTGCTGGTCCTTGAGTACATTTAACAGAATTTACTCTATTATAATTGTTCCTTACCTACATTGTCCTCATGCTGTCCATCCAGCTAGGTAACAGCTGCATCAATCTCAATAGCCAGCAGCGGTTATGGTCAATGATATTGACCTTCAGACTAGACATCACCACATTAATCTTGCCAAGTCAGAAAGAAGGACCTACAGAAGTCATCAACAGTGTCTTTATCCCTCAGGCTTAGATATCAGTCACATCAATGTCACCAGTTTTGGGGAAGATCCAGTAACTGTCACTTGTATCTCTGCTCTCTCCATCTCTGGTTGACTTTATTAATTTAATTCTTACAAAATATTACATTAGTGAGTTGTGTATCTCTAGTACTTTATTTTCTCGTATATTTCTTGTTTAGAAAAATTTGATAAAATATGGAGAATAAGATTAATATTCCTTTATTTGTTTCAGTCATTTGACTGTGACTATGCTGGAGTACCACTTTTAGTCGAACAAATCGACTCCAGGACTTATTCTTTGTAATCCTAGTACTTATTCTATTAATCGTTTTTGGCAAACTGTTAATTTACAGGGACGTAAACACACCAACATCAGTTGTCAAGCGATGGTGGAGGGGACAAACATAGACACACAAACACACACATGCATATATATATATATATATATATATATACAATGGGCTTCTTTCAGTTTCTGTCTACCAAATCCACTCATAAGGCTTTGGTCGGCCCGAGGTGCCACACAGTGGGACTGAACCCGGAATTATGTGATTGGTAAGCAAGCTACTTACCACACAGCCACTCCTTGGAGAATAAGATTAACATGTTTGGAAAGTTCTGATATTTGTATAGTTCTTATTTTATGAATTTTATAGCTGTTGTTTTTGCCTATATACCATCTCTGGTTTCTACATATTCTAGTTATGTTTGATGCATTTACAATTAAATGTTGAGACACACCAAACTGAGGTAGACTTCAGCAGAGAAGTACTAGTTTCGCCTCTGCACAGAGTTTCTCCATGTCCTATCATCTAGATCAGTGGTTTTCAACCAGGGTCCATATGGTCTGTAGCAGAATGGATTGACAAAAGCAGAAATGACAAACTATTCTCTCTCCCTTTTATTTATAGTTTTTGTTTGGATGTAGCAGAGAAACACTTAGCTATAAAGATTATGTTTAAATCACTTGTTCTGATTGGGTACTTTTTAGGCACAATTTGTCCCCTAAACAATAACGCCAAATTACCTGGTCAACCAATTAGATGCCCTCAAATGGATCATGTGTTCTTTTGGTGGGAAAACCTTTCACATCTCTGTGGAGCCCAGCAATTTCCTTAAATAGATCGGTTTTTCTCTGCTGGGCGGGGGGGTCTAGCTTGCATTGACACCAGGAAGCTATTGCTCGCTTTCTCCATGTTACAACACAATGAAATTCATCACCATCGATATCATCACTACCAGCTCTTACTGCATCTAACGCCCACAATGACAACATCATAATTCATCCTCATGTATGTAAACTCACTAAGTGAATCTGACTTTTAGCGTTCCCACAGAAACCTTCATTTGCCTTATACGATGTTTAATGTTGCCTCACATTCATGTTGAATTATGCAGCAATCTTATGTTCTCTTCATAGAACACTTGTAATGTATGTATTACTAGTTCTTTTGGTACAGTAGATTTTTGCTATTTTTGTTTATGACTCCTCACAGACATGTATATTCTAACAAGTCGCTTCTTAAATTTTGCACCTTTCTTGTTCAATAAACACTGAGTTAAACTTGCAAAGCTGTTTATTTTCTTCTTTCGATTTTTAATGTTTATTTTAGTGGGATACCAAACTATCAGGGTCGATATAAAGACTTTCACTCGGGAAAATAAAATTAACCAGCCTGGGCGGTATTAAGAAATGTATGGAAAACGAATGTGAAAAAAAATGTGCGCTGACGACTATGGGGTAGGGAGAGGACTTTCGGAAAATTCACAAGATTCGATTTTTCTGTCATAACTTCGGGTAAAATGGATATATATATTGATTTTTTTTTAATGGGATCCCACGTTTTTGGTTATGGAGGATCCAATTCAGATCTACACCACTGATCTAAACAAGTCATCCCCCTCCCTCTACACTAAAGTTCTCCTTCCTCTACATTGAGTTGCTTTTATTCTCTTTGCACTGAGATTTTATTACTCTTCCTACATAGAGCTTTACCTCTTCCCTCAATATTGAGGTTCTTCCCTTCCCACGATATTGAGGTCCAATTGAAATAAAGGGATCTATTTTAAAACGGGGACCACAGTATTTTCTTAACGAAACACTTTGAAACTTGGAACACTGGTAGAATGTATCATATAAAACATCTTTTCTCTTAGTCTTCTTAAAAAAAAAAAGAAATCCCTAAGTTATTCCATGTTAAAGTTGTCGTATTTCTGTAATTTCAACCAATCACTGACGTCCATTCAGCCGATATACATTAAGTGCCGACTACATAAACAAACGATTCTGAAACAATTCTATCGGTGATAAAATTATTATTTCCTTGTCAAAAAATGGCTCAAGCATATTGGCAGTAGCTAATAAACCTTTCTATTATAGGCTAACCCTAACCCTAACCTTAGGGTTAGGGTTAGGGTTAGGGTAAAACAGCAAATTTAAAAAGAAAAAAGCAAATAAAACGAAGAAAAAAAAAGAAAATGAAAAAAGCAAATAAAACGAAGCTATGGAGATTAAATATGCTTTACACCGCTTAATCAGCCAAAGGAGTAAATATAAACAACTGAATACTTGTCAGTGATTGGTTGAAATTATCGAAATAAGACAATTTTTTACATGAAATAAATTCGAATACAAAAATATTTTTCTGTTCTATAACACAAAATAGATAAGTATACGAAGTTTGAAAGTCTTTCGGTACCAAAAACACTACGTAAAACATTAATGAAAACTGTGGCCCCCGTTTTAAAATAGATCCAAATAAAGAAACATGCTCCACTCATGCTAGCATGGAAGACGGGCGTTAAACGACGACGATGACTCAACATGTCTCACAGTTAACAGAACACAACACGCTCACAAAAATAAGTTTGAAACTTTGAGCTCTTACAGGTCATATAGTTTAAACAGATGTCACGTTAGGGTGTCAGTTACATGTAGCAATAGATTCTCATGCTCAGAGGTAACTTAGTCATTTCTTCTCTCAATCTATCATTCTATCTAACTTTATCTGCCTTTCCTTTCCATAGTTTACGTTGTCGTTTACTTTATACTGCTGCAGTTGTCTGCCATTTATTGTATACCTCTACAACTGCCTCTCCTTCTTTTACTAAGTACGTTTATGAATACCTCTCGGTCATTTATGTTTTCTAGAGAGGATGGATGAAAGAAAACCATCTAGTGAAGAGAAAATGTGGGAGGTAACTAAGAGTAAGAAGGAAAGAGTAGGATACACAAGCTGAAGCGAAGGAGAAAAGGTATAGGTAGCCAAGAGAGAGAGAGAGAGAGAGAGAGAGAGAGAGGAGGGAGATGATTGTATCAGCTCAAGAAAGAAAGGATAAGAAAAAGAGAGAGTGAAGGAGATTGTGAGGTGACAATAAGTTGCCAGTGCAGAATTTCGTTTAGAACAATTGGTACTTAATCCATTTTGTGACGTTTTCCTTTAACACCTTTAATTTTTCTTAACAGTACGTTTTAACTATTTTCCCACTCACCCCTATTCCCTCTTATGTTCAACATTACTTCAATTATATATATGAATGTGTGTGTAAAGTTAAATATCTAAATGCACTGGTAAAAGCAATCTCTGTGTACAATCATCATCATCATCATTTAACATCCGTTGCCCATGCTGACATGGGTTGAACGGTTTGACCAGGGCTGGTAAGCTGGAAGACTGCACCAGACTCCAGTTTGATTTGGTATGGTTTTCTATGGCTGGATGCCCTTCCTAACGCCAACCACTCCAAGAGTACAATGGGTGCTTTTACGTGCCACTGGCACGGGTGCCATTTGAGTGACACCGGTATCTTCCACGACTGCGATTTTGCTTGGTTTGATGAGTCTTATTTTCAAGCACTACATAATGCCAAAGGTCTTGGTCATTGCCTCCGTGAGGCCCAACACTCGAAAGATACTCAGCCACTTTGCTTCTGTGAGGCACAACGCTCGAAAGGAAGTCAGTCACTTTGCCTCCATGAGCCCCAACGCTCGAAAGGCACTCAGCCACTTTGCCTCCGTGAGGCCCAATGCTCGAACGGTACTCTTTACGTGCCACCGGCATGGGTGCCAGTTATGTGACACCATCATCAGCGATGACTACAATTTCACTTGGTTTGATGGGTCTTCTCAAGTACAGCATATCGCCAAAGGCCTCGGTCACTAGTCATTGCTTCTGTGACGCTCAAAGTTCGAAGATCATGCTTCACCACTTCTCATGTCTTCCTGGGTCTACCTCTACCACAGGTTCCCTCCACAGCTAGAGATCAGAACTTCCTTACATAGCTGTCGTTCATATGCATCACATGACCATACCAGTGCAGTTGTTTCTCTTACACACCACATCTGATGCCTCTTATGCCTAACTTTTCTCTCAAAATGCTTACACTCTGTCGAACATAAGAGAGAGGCCCTTTGTTGCCAGCAGAGGTAGGAGCTCTCTGCACTTTGCCCAGCATAATCTTATCCTCACAGCTATGCTCTTGGATCATCCCCCTCCCCTACTAACTTGATCACCTAGATATCGGAAGCTATCTACTACCTCTAGCTTGTCCCCCTAACAGTTGATGGAATCTATTTTCTGTACATTTTCAGCATTTATTGTACCTGTGCATCTTCCACACACAAAAGCTAATTTCCCTGTTAACCTTCCTCTGATATTGCTGCACCTTTTATGCATCCAAAGCTTACACTGGATGTGTCTTATGGAGTTTCTACCTATGACTTTTCTACAGATTGATCAGGGCCATCTACTGAAGGGATTATGATTTGTCCGCCTTCCTACTCACTAAGACTTTGGTTTTTGCCAGGTTAACTCTAAGCTCCTTTGATTTTAGACCTTACTTCCATACCTGGAACTTCTCTAGTTCTTGCTTCCACACCTGGAACTTCTCTAGTTCTTGCTTCCATACCTGGAACTTCTCTAGTTCTAGATTGTATGCTGATGATCTTGCTATAAGAGCAAGATCATCAGCATAGAGGAGCTAGGTATTTCTCCTGCAGCTGTCTGACCAGAAATATGGCATCAGTAGTGCTTCTCCCTAGCACAAAACCAAACTGCATCTCATCTAGACTAACTCTCTCCCTAATTAGCTGGGCTATGACCCTCTCTCCATAACTTTCATTGTATGATCCAACAATTTGATACCTCTGATCCAACAATTTGACATCACAATTTTCTCTCACTCAGTCTTACAATCCAAAACACTTCACTTGTTTGGTCCCCACGTCGCTGCACACAGGCAAACTTCTTTTCTGTTTCTCCCTTGGCTAGATATATCTGTCCCCTAGCTTCCCTTCTGGCTGTCTAATACAGTTCCCTGCTAGTACTACCCACACTCTTCCAGTCCTTCCAGGCTTATTTCTTTGCTCTAATGGCCCTGTCTACCGCATCATTCCACCACCACATTACTCGAGGTCTGCTTAAGACTTTGCACCACCTACCGATTTGGTCTGTGGCACTCAGCAAACTGTCTCACAGGAATTCCCAGTTCCCCTCTATGTCACAAGTTTGTAGCTCCTCTTTCCTCTCATCAAATTTCTGAATTAGGATGTCCCTAAATCTCTGAGCACATGAAGGATCTTTAAGTTTCCAAATCCTTTTCCAGACTGGTATCCTTCTGGTCTGGAATCTAAAATCGCTAACAACTAATCTATGCTGGGAGATACATTCTTCACTAGGGAGGGTCTTTGTATTTAAGAGCAACCTTGCATCCCATTGCCTGATGAGAATGTAATTGATTTGGCTAGCGCAGCCATCTGATTGGTGGCTGGTTGGCTTACTGAAGTTAGTGTTGCAGATCAATAGGTTATTTGCATCACAGAACTCCAGTAGCCTTGTTCCCTCTTCGTTTCTTGAACCAATTCCATGGCCTCCATGTATACCATAGAAAATACCAGTCTGCTGTCCGACATGCCCATTAAAGTCCCCAGCCATGAAGATGAGATCCTTGTTATTTGTCTTAGAGGTAGCCTGCAGGAGAATATCATAAAAATGGTCCTTCTGTTCATTTGGTAGGCCCGCTTGTGGGGCATAGGCAGAGATAATTGACGCTATGCTATTCTGCAAGACTAGCCTGAGCTTAAGTACTATATCGCTCACTCTAACTACCTCTGTGACCTTATCCACCCATTTCTCTGCAAGAGGTATACCTACACCACTTACCCTGTCACTGTTACCTTCCCAGAAAATTTTATACCTATGTGTCTTGCTTGTGAGGAACCTGGCTGAAGCTCCTCTCTACCTTATCTCTTGGATGCAGCATACATCAACACGCATCCGTTCAAGTAGCTCAACAATCTCGCTAGACCTACTTTTCAATGTTCCTACAAATATTACATAAAATATCTATACAGGATTCTATACAGGGTATGGGATGTGTTTACAAATATTAAAATAAATATCCATACAGGATTGCTGGCTTTGAGATCTCAAAATTTCATGTGATACATACACAATCATCACTGGTGGAAGGGAGATCTTATATCCATGCATAGCTAATTTATAAAAGCATTCTGTTGTGAGTTTTTCAGGAAAGGAATAAAATGCAGCAGAACTAGTGGAACAATCAAAAATATGTATAATATTTCTAGTAAGACAGCTGCAGGAGAAATACCTAGCCAAGGATAAACCTCTGTACCTGGCTTTCGTTGACATGGAGAAAGCCTTTGACAGGGTCCCCCGATCCCTTATCTGGTGGTCAATGAGGAAACTTGGGATAGAAGAATGGTTAGTGAGAGCTGTGCGAGCCATGTACAGAGATGCTGCCAGTAAGGTGAGGGTTGGAAATGAGTACAGTAATGAATTCCAGGTAGAAGTAGGGGTCCACCAAGGTTCAGTCCTCAGCCCCCTCTTATTTATCATAGTCCTCCAGGCAATCACAGAGGAATTCAAGACAGGTTGCCCCTGGGAGCTCCTCTATGCTGATGACCTTGCACTAATTGCGGAGTCACTATCAGAACTAGAGGAGAAGTTTCAGGTGTGGAAGCAAGGTCTAGAATTGAAGGGCCTTAGAGTCAACCTAGCTAAAACCAAAATCCTAATAAGTAGGAAGGTAGATAAAACACAAACCCCTTTAGGTAGATGGCCCTGCTCAGTATGTAGAAAAGGAGTAGGTAGTAACTCAATAAGATGTACCCGGTGCATGCTATGGACACATAAGAGGTGCAGCAACATCAAAGGCAGGTTAACTAGGAAGTTAGTTTTTGTATGTGGCAGATGTTCAGTTGCAATAAAGACTGTAAACAAACAGGAAACAACTTCTATCTCATTCCAGGGTGAAAAACTAGAGGTAGTCGATAGCTTCCGCTATCTGGGCGACCAAGTTAGTAGTGGGGGTGGGTGCGCTGAAAGTGTAGCTGCTAGAATAAGAATAGCCTGGGCAAAGTTTAGAGAGCTCTTACCTCTGCTGGCGACAAAGGGACTCTCATTCAGAGTAAAAGGCAGACTGTATGACGCATGTGTATGAACAACCATGCTACATGGCAGTGAAACATGGGCTGTAACTGCTGAGGACATGCGTAAGCTCGCAAGGAATGAAGCCAGTATGCTCCGTTGGATGTGTAATGTCAATGTGAATACCCGTCAGAGTGTAAGTATCTTGAGAGAAAAGCTGAACATTAGAAGCATCAGTTGTGGTGTGCAAGAGAGACGATTGTGCTGGTATGGACATGTGGTGAGAATGGATGAGGATAGCTGCGTGAAAAAGTGCCACACCCTAACAGTTGAGGGAACCCGTGGAAGAGGTAGGCCCAGGAAGACCTGGGCTGAGGTGGTGAGGCAAGACCTTCGAACATTGGGCCTCACCGAGGCGATGACTACTGACCGAGACCTTTGGAAATGTGCTGTGCGTGAGAAGACCCGGCAAGCCAAGTAAGATCGTTGCCAGTGCCCCTGGACTGGCTCTTGTGCGGGTGGCACATAAGATGCACCATTTTGAGCGTGGCCGTTGCCAGTACCGCCTGACTGGCCTTCGTAGGATTTTCGAGCGAGATCGTTGCCTGTGCCCCTGGACTGGCTTGTGTGGGTGGCACATAAAAGACACCATTTCGAGCGTGGCCGTTGCCAGTATCGCCTGACTGGCCTTCGTGCAAGTGACACGTAAAAGCACCTACTACACTCTCTGAGTGGTTGGCGTTAGGAAGGGCATCCAACTGTAGAAACTCTGCCAAATTTAGATTGGAGCCTGGTGTTGCCATCCGGTTTCACCAGTCCTCAGTCAAATCGTCCAACCCATGCCAGCATGGAAAGCGGACGTTAAACGATGATGATGATGATGATGATATAGATAAACACACAACTCTGCCATAGCCAGTCCCTGGCTCAGTCGAGAAAGGAAAAGGATGGTAGATATACAGTTAATAACCCTGTGCTGTCAATTTTCTACATTGCTACTGAAAACACCAACAAGAGAATATATGAATGGAAATCTCTTATTGTTGTTCTATGATCCACATAGAGTTAGAGGAATTAAGAAGAATACATACACATGCAACATTTCATAAAAAAAGTGCTCAACTACAATATAAAGGATTTACATATTCAATTAAATCTCACATTATTTACAATGTTACATCATATTAGTATGTGAAAATATAATGTTGTGAGCTGAGATAGCAAGCAATAGGAGGTGCTAAGCTGAGTTGCTGGGCAGGAGTAACATTAGGAGGAAGTCAGTCAAGGTTGCTTTTTCACCAGAAGGAGTTAATTCACATGTAGCATTCTATGAGTGAAAAGGGAAGCATTATTTCTCTGCAGCTGTAGAAAGATGCACATTTATTTCGCTTGCTTCTTCTTTCTTCTGAGCAGTACCCTAGAGACTTGGAGATGAGCAAAGAAGCCCAGTTAGATATTGAAAGAAAATAGAAGCTATGCTAAAGAAAACTTCAACAAAAGCAGCATTAGGCTGGGAAAATAAAATGCACTGGGAAACAGGTAAATATGTTTACCAATGAGGTCAAAAGATTGATAGATCTGACTGAATACACTGGAGAAGGGCTGCTTGTAAAATCACAGTTGAAGGGAACCTGATCCAAATACTTGCAATGGAGTGAAGTTCACTAAAAGCATTTGAGTACCAAGTACAGGTCATTGTTGTTTAGCACAGGATCTGCTATGATTAATCCTTTTGACACCAATTTACCAGAGACTACCCCTGTTTCTTTGACAAACTTACTGTTTTAAAGTGATTTAAATCACAATTTTCCATCAAATTTTTTTGTTAATTAATGTTCCACACACCAGTTTAATAATGACAGTTATTTTACTAAATTCTTCATTATTTCAAAAGTCAGTTGAGACAACGACAGAAATATGGTAACAGAAATATGTCAACAGAAATATGGTAACAAAAGGGTTAAGTAGACCTTTAACCAAAGACATTCAGTAGTGACCATCCTATATTTTTATATATCTTGAACAATATCATTTAATAAGTTCTTCCTGTTATAAGGCTTTATGTCTGCAACAAAGTGCCAGAGGGTTATGGGACCCATTCAACATTCGACCCATACCAGCATGGAAAAAGCGCTACATAAATGCTTGTTTGTTGTCTGGTGAAATCTATGTCTAATGTGTGTAAGTTTTTGAAGAACACACAGTATTTAGTGTACTCTACTTGACTTTCACAAACAACTAAAATATACTTTGTAAAGGAGGAAAGCATAAATAGAAAATCTGTGAAGTTAATTCTGTCTTCTGTCTCAGAACCTAAACAATTTACAGTTTGGCAAACATTTCAATTCATTGTTATTTTTCAACTTATTATTTTCATATTTTTGCTTTTAGAATATGAGTCAAGATCTGGTGATGGTGGTGGAAGTGCTGACAGTGGAGGCGGCGGCGGCGACGGCGGCAGCAGCGGCAGCAGCAGCGGCAGCAGCAGCGGCAGCAGCAGCGGCGACAGCAGCGGCGGTGGCGGAGGCAGCAGCAGCCGCTGTTGCAAGTTCGACAATGTTGTCAAAACAATTGACATTTCTCCTTTGCAATGATTTCTTTCGATTCCAGCAGAAAAGAAATATCTCTTTTATTGGATAAAGTCAAAATACGTTTAAAAGGCCAGGTGGAGGAGAATATTTCTGGAAGTAATCTATGATGATAGGTTTGTGCTAATGTTACGGTTTACTCAAGGCAGCAAGTTGGCCGAATTGTTAGCATGACAGACAAAGTACATAGAGGCATTTCTTCCAACTTATTACATTCTAATTTCTTTGAACTATTAATTAAAGCTTGAAATACAAAAAAAAACTTTTGACTCAATCTTGTAGTTGGCACCACACCCAAATAGTGGAATTCCCTCTCTATCCAAATCTATGGTACCAGAGCCTTGGAACCTAGTAGAGGAGACACCAACGAAATCTAACTAGTGATGTTTGGCTTCCTCCACTAGTTCCTACTCTTTACCCATAAAGGTTGTGACATTCTTCAATCATTTAAGCGTAAAATATATTGCTCTTTTGAAGTGTCCTCAAAAAAATCATGAAGACTGCCATCCATTCAATTACCCCTATACCTTTGAGATATATTTCTGCACCAAACTTTAGTTACTGTAACAGGAATGTATAGAATTCTTTTGAGATGATAAATAGAAACAGAAGACATAAAGAAGATAATTTGGGATTACTTTTTTGGCAGGACAGTAAAGAAAATAGTTCTGGGAACAAAATATATTCATTCATCAGTATGGAAAGATAGAAATAACCAATCGGAAGTCTTCGTGTCCATTTCATCGAAGTAGGTAGTCTTGCAAGTTGCATGTGACATTCAATCTAGTTTTATCAGCTGGTGCACGCGCGCACACACACAATTATACTAATATTCACAGTTAGACATTTATATGCATGAATGCATATGCTTGAGAAAGTTGTATGAGCACATAGACGTACATACATACATATATGTAGGTTACATTTCCTACTATACATAGCTCTTTCTCTCTCTCCGTTTCTCTTTCTCACAATATATATATTTATATATGTATGTATGTATGCATATATATATATATATATATATATATATATATATATATATATATATATATATATATATATATACAGTAAGTTTTAACTATTTTTCTAACGCGACTCTCTCTATTTCTATCTCCCCCTCTCATTCTTCCCTCTACTGTTCTTCGCCTCTACCTGTCACTACTATCTCTCTCTCTCTATCTCTTGTTACTCGTCCTTCGCCTCTCACCGTCACTACTACTATCTCTCTCTCTCTCTCTCTCTCTCTCTCTCTCTCTCTCTCTCTCTATCTACCTCTCGTTGCTCACTTTTATTCTACTTTCTCCCCTTCTTTTCCCTCTGCTACTCTTTCTCCTCACACAGCCTTGGTCACATGAGTCCTGCTGCTATTTCTTTTCGTTCTTGGAATCACCAAGCTCGCACGTACTTCTTTGCCCCTCCTGTACGTGCTTCACAGCGTTCAATACATACACACTTCGCGTCTGGCTGTACAGCCTTTTTGTTTGTTTATTTAACCGTTTCGTTTTCCTGTCTTGTTTTCCGTCCACCACTACCCTCCACGAAAACAATTTAATTTGTGTTCGTGGGAAGAACCATTTTAACGATGCGTACTGCCTTAATTCTTCGAAACGCCGGAGTTTTAATGGTGGCAGCTGATGAAGGGGATGTTTCAATGTGGCCTGCTTGTTTGTTGCACCTTGTTTACCATTTTGTCCATGTTCTTTTGCCACGTCATGTACCCAGTTATGTATCTATATGTACATGTAGATGAACGTATATACATACACGTACATATATATGCATATACTCATATATTGTTTATATATATATATATATATATATACACGCACGCACACATACATGTACACTCACAGAGAGCTTACAAAACTATACTTGACGAAACTTTGAAGTGACTGACACCTTTTAAAGATGTGTGTATATGTATGTTTGTGTGTGTGTGTGTGTGTGTGTGGTAGGCTAGTATAATTTGCTGGGCGCATAAAACTGTTGCCTACACACGTATCCATTATATGTATGGGGCGTCTGCCTGGAATATAATGCACGCGTGTGTGTGTATGGAGGTGTGTGTGTGTGAGAGAGAGAGAGAGAGAGCTTATGTGATATTACTGCACCTATACATCAATATAAATGATAGCTTACATAAGCAACAAAGTCTTTAACAAAATGACGAAAGAATGAGATGTAGGTCTCATTCGTTCCATTCTAAACTGTAATACCAACATATTAAAAAGGATCTTTTTGGAAATATGCATGCTTGTGGCCTATGGTGAACTTGTAGGGACAAGTTTATAAGGTACCCAGACAAACATTGACACATGATTAATTTTGCAGAGAAAAACAAAATATATGGGTGAATAGGTAGCAGTAATAACATCTGTGAGACAGACAGACAAACGGACGGTCAGACAGACAGACGGTCAGCCAAACAGACGGTCAGCCAGACAGACAGACGGTCAGACAGACTGTCGAAAACTGTACAGAGACTGTTCCAAAGTAGAAACTGATGCTTGCTAATAAAACTGTTGGTAAGCTGTAAACAAGCAAGTTGTTCAAATAAACTGGGTTAGAATGCAGCTGTTAGAAGAAGGAGATAGAAGATTCAAGGTGAAAAGAGTGTGTTGGTAAACAGATTGGTATTTAGCACTAACAGGTAGGAGGTACAAGTATGAAGAAAGAAATGGTCGTTTCTCAACTGTGGCACTATGCAACAAGTTCCTGTGTTGGAGTGGGTGGATGGCAGTTCTAAATTCAATTATATTGCAGATTAAAAGGCAATCGATTTCTTCTTTCTCTTTTTCTTCTGCATGCACGCGCACACACACACACCACACACACACACACATGCAAACACATACATATGCACACATACACATGCACACATGTATGAACATGCACATGCACACATACATGCACGCACATACACACATGCATGCACACACACACAGATACAGCTACAGATATATACATATATATAAGTTAGTTCTGCAATTTCATGCTGAACATCACAGACAATTTCTTTATAGTGATCAAATGTTTATGCTCACTCTCTTCATGAAATTGATATTACCTGTACAGGTGCATGGTGTGCTATACATCAGACGTCGAAGTGATTGCAGAACAATGAGAGATGAAGCGTTTTGCTCAAAAGCACAACACACTGTTTAGTCCTGGAATTGAACTCACAATCTCATAAACATGAGTGCAACACCCTAACCATTGCTTTTATCGTCCCACCCACTCTCCTACAACTTGCCAGTCACACATGTCATTTCTCTCTTGTCCTTCTCCTGCCTACTGCATCATTGTTACTGTTCTGCTGCTCTGCACTGTCAATCATCTCCTTCTCTTTCCTACCTCCTCCTCTAACTCTTGTATCATTGGTCATTCACTACATTCACCTTCAACCCTACCCAGTCTTTACAGTGGTCACCTACCACCTCTCACCTTACCCATTTCTCATCTTTCATTCCCTGCCTCCTTGCAACCTCCATCCACCCATATTCCTGGTCCTTCTCATTTCTACCCTCCTCGTACCTTGAGGATCCACCCTGACACTTCATCACCAATGTTTTTATCTCTTTCCAACTCAGCATGATAACTCTTTCCCTTTCTTCTAAAATGTGAGTAATCACATAGATCCTCTGCAGCGAGAAACCTGTTCTGCTGTAGCCCTTTCTTTCATTCCTACTGTAAAGTTCCCTCCTCAAGGCTTATGGTCATGAAAGCTGTATGGCAACCTCACAAGTGCTGGTGTCATGGGAAAAGTTCCCAGCACATGTTCTAAAGTGGTTGGCATTACGAAGAGTATTATGCAATAGGAACCATGTTAATGCAGACACTGAAGCACAATGCAGTTCTTGAACCCATCAGATCTTGTCAAACCATCCAATCCATGCCAGTTTGAACATGAACATTAAATGATAGTGGTACTGAAGATGATATATATATATATATATATATATATATATATATATAATACACATTAAGTACAGGACATCACCAATGAGTGAAAAATATGTAAACACACGAGAGATAAGTACAGGACAAAATACCCCAAAGAAGTTAACTTGCTTGTCAGTTGTCAACTGTTTTACTACTCCCTATTTCGTGCTTTCAAAAACAAGATAGGAAAACTTCATAAGACATAGCAGCATGCAGAAATTTTTTACATATAAAATTTGTGGAGAGTTAGGGCTTTGAACAATCAACAACAGAGTGGACGTACAAAGTAAACAATCAACAAAGAAAAACATGTGATGCCGGAAGAAATTTTAAAAAGAAATAGAATAAATAGAAGAGAAGAAAATAGTAGAAGAGAAAAAATGTTGGGAGGCAAGAGAAACGATGTCGAGCCTGGTAGACATCTTGTCCAGAAAAGACAGGAGTGAGAGAAATGGCCTGTAGTCATGTGTGAGCAATAGGCAGAGGGGAAGGGGGACAAGAGAAAGAATGTGAGAAAGAAACATAGGTAGTGAGGAGAAGGAACGAAAGATAGTAGAGAGGGGGAGAAATGGAAAAGCTAGAGGGATAGAAAGAAAGAAAACAGTGTAGTCACAGATATTACATATATAGAGAAAGAGTCAGTTTCTAACCTAGATCCAAGGCTCGTTTATTGGAATTTCAACATCAACAAAGGGTATTTTTGTATGTATGTTTGTATATGTACAGATTTATATGTTTTGTTTTATGTATGTCTTCTCATGCATATACTTTCATATCTAGACATGCTCATATATACTTAAATGATAAACTTCCGGAAAGTTTTACAGATTTTTACAGTTCCAGTGTGTGTATGTATGTATGTATGTATGTATAAAAGTATGTATGTGTTTCCGTTTTCCAAATCCACCCAAAAGGCTTTGGTTGGCCCTCAGGGCTGTAGTAGAAGCCACTTGCCTAAGGTGCCATACAGTGGGACTGAACCCAGAACCATGAGGTTGAGAAACAAACTTCTCACTACACAGCCACACCTGTGCCTATGTAATAAAAAAACTAACAATCACTTATGAATCACAGTAACATTATATGTTCCTGAGCCAAAGTTAAATTCCTATAATTAGAACTGCATTACTAAAAGCTGAAATAGTTCCTGTTTCTCGGAAATATCTGGGTGTCTACATACTGCTTTTGGAACTATGGCCACCAATATATTTATATCATCTAATTAGGAAGTAGCTTGATTTTAATCAGCAATTCTTAATAGCATTATCTATAATGTTAAACATATCTGAATACATAAATTAGATGTGTGTGTGCTTATTTGTGTGTGGGTGTATGCTTGTAAAAGTGTACAATCAGTAACTATAGAGGTGTGCTGGTTCACCTGTTAAGGTGGTATGTTACTTACCAGTAAGATTTCACCTACCTTAATGATGTACCCAGTTTCAAAATACATACCATTCCATTCATATATACACATATATATATGTATGTATGTATGTGTGTGTGCATATGTATATATATATATATATATATATATATATATATATATATATATATATATATATATATATATATATATATATATATATATATATCCCAACACAAATTAGTAGTCAGCGACTTCGAGATCAAGGCAGTATGGGTGCCCAGAAGTAGACCGCCTTGGAGGAGAAGGGCATGGAAGCTTAAAGACCCTGCAAATGGACGGAGACTTAGAGACAAGTTACTTGAAGCATTTGACGAAATAGAAGGGGATATAGCATCATACAACGTGGAAGACAATTGGAGATTTCTGCGGGACAACCTGTTGAGAGCCACCGACCAGATCTGTGGCTGGTGTAAAGTCCCCTCTCGACCCAGAGTAACGCGGTGGTGGAACAAGAAGGTAGATGGGGCTATTAGACAAAAGAAACAGGCTTGGAAGGACTGGAAGAACGGTGGTAGCAGGGAATTGTACCAATCTGCCAGAAGGGAAGCTAAGCGACAGGTTTATTTAGCCAGAGGGGAAGCAGATAAGAAAAGATTTGCCAATGTTCTGCGCCGTAAGGACCAAAGACTCGAGGTATTTCGTGTTGCAAGACAGTGTAGGAGAGAGAATAGTGATGTTGTAGGAGAGAAATGTGTTCGCATGGATGATGGTACGCTTGCACTAAATGAGGCTGCAAAGAAAGAGGTCTGGAGATGCCACTACGATAGATTGCTTAATAAAGAGAATGAATGGGAGAAAGAGAGCCTGCCGTATGTCGACCCAACAGAGGGACCAGCTATCCGAGTTGACAGTACCAGGGTAGATAAAGCAATTAAGAGTATGAAGACAGGGAAAGCCCCCGGCCCATCAGGAATCACTGCAGAGATGCTCAAAATATCTGGCAGTGTTGGCTACAGCCTAGTCACCCGTATTACGAACCAGGTGATACACGAAGGAGTCATACCCAATGACTGGTGTAGCAGCACCATAGTCAACTGCTACAAAGGTAAAGGTGACGCTTTAGATACAAATAATTACAGAGGCATCAAGCTGTTAGATCAGGTTATGAAAGTTACGGAGAGGGTCATAGACCAACTAATTAGGGAGCGAATCAATTTAGATGAGATGCAGTTTGGGTTTGTGCCAGGAAAAAGCACCACTGATGCCATATTTCTAGTGAGACAGCTGCAGGAGAAATACCTAGCCAAGGATAAACCTCTGTACCTGGCTTTCGTTGACATGGAGAAAGTCTTTGACAGGGTCCCCCGATCCCTTATCTGGTGGTCAATGAGGAAACTTGGGATAGAAGAATGGTTAGTGAGAGCTGTGCGAGCCATGTACAGAGATGCTGCCAGTAAGGTGAGGGTTGGAAATGAGTACAGTAATGAATTCCGGGTAGAGGTAGGGGTCCACCAAGGTTCCGTCCTCAGCCCCCTCCTATTTATCATAGTCCTCCAGGCGATCACAGAGGAATTCAAGACAGGTTGCCCCTGGGAGCTCCTCTATGCTGATGACCTTGCACTAATTGCAGAGTCACTATCAGAACTAGAGGAGAAGTTTCAGGTGTGGAAGCAAGGACTAGAATCGAAGGGCCTTAGAGTCAACCTAGCAAAAACCAAAATCCTAATAAGTAGGAAGGTAGATAAAACACAAACCCCTTCAGGTAAATGGCCCTGCTCAGTATGCAGAAAAGGAGTAGGTAGTAACTCTATAAGATGTACCCGGTGCAAGCTATGGACACATAAGAAGAGGTGCAGCAATATCAAAGGCAGATTAACAACGAAGTTAGTTTTTGTATGTGGCAGATGTTCAGATGCAATAAACACTGTAAACAAACAGGAAACAACTTCTATCTCATTCCAGGGTGAAAAACTAGAGGTAGTCGATAGCTTCCGCTGTCTGGGTGACCAAGTTAGTAGTGGGGGTGGGTGCGCTGAAAGTGTAGCTGCTAGAATAAGAATAGCCTGAGCAAAGTTTAGAGAGCTCTTACCTCTGCTGGCAACAATGGGTCTCTCACTCAGAGTAAAAGGCAGACTGTATGACGCATGTGTACGAACAGCCATGCTACATGGCAGTGAAACATGGGCTGTGACTGCTGAGGACATGCGTAAGCTCACAAGGAATGAAGCCAGTATGCTCCACTGGATGTGTAATGTCAATGTGAATACCCGTCAGAGTGTAAGTATCTTGAGAGAAAAGCTGAACATAAGAAGCATCAGTTGTGGTGTGCAAGAGAGACGATTGTGCTGGTTTGGACATGTGGTGAGAATGAATGAGGATAGCTGCGTGAAAAAGTGCCACACCCTAACAGTTGAGGGAACCCGTGGAAGAGGTAGGCCCAGGAAGACCTGGGCTGAGGTGGTGAGGCAAGACCTTCGAACATTGGGCCTCACCGAGGCGATGACTACTGAACGAGACCTTTGGAAATGTGCTGTGCGTGAGAAGACCCGGCAAGCCAAGTGAGATCGTTGCCAGTGCCCCTGGACTGGCTCTTGTGCGGGTGGCACATAAGATGTACCATCTTGAGCGTGACCGTTGCCAGTACCGCCTGACTGGCCTTTGTAGGGTTTTCGAGCGAGATCGTTGCCAGTGCCTCTGGACTGGCTCTTGTGCGGGTGGCACATAAAAGACACCATTTCGAGCGTGGCCATTTTCGTGCGGGTGACACGTAAAAGCACCCACTACACTCTCTGAGTGGTTGGTGTTAGGAAGGGCATCCAGCTGTAGAAACTCTGCCAAATTAGATTGGAGCCTGGTGTTGCCATCCGGTTTCACCAGTCCTCAGTCAAATTGTCCAACCCATGCCAGCATGGAAAGCGGACGTTAATCGATGATGATGATGATGATGATGATGATGATGATGATATATATATATATATATATATATATATATATATATATATATATATACATGCATATATACATGCATGTAGATATACATGTGTTAATGTGTGTATATGCGTGAATGGTTGGCATGATAGATATTTAGGTGATGAAATAGCTGTAGCAACATATCAAATATTTAACCCATGGTGGGATTGAATAATGGGTGTAATATTAAGAGGACTAGTATAGTTAGTAGAAGTGCTTATATAAGTTAGAAATAGATCAGATGAAAGTAAACTAGAAGGTCATAAAAGATAGGTGATGGAAGAGCCACTATGAGGTTTCTAGATCTGCTAAAAATATCTACCAAATGAGCTTCATATCACACCTTATTGTTTTAACCCTTTAGCATTTAAACTGGCCATATCCAGCCCAAATATTCTTCTTGTTTTATGTTCAAACCAGCCAGATCCGGCTTTTCATACCTACCCTAAATTGCTATTCCAAAAATACACAATCACATCATCAAAATTTCAAAGCTAAGCATTGCATTTTACAGAAGAGTCTGAATGCTAAAGGGTTAAGTACAGACATATTTAACAATGAAATCCCTAATATATTGATACAAAATGCTAATACTGTCCTGGCTGGAACTCATGTGATCATAGGTCTACTCAGTCATGGCTGACCTGGGGTTAAACTACCACAGCAACTAGCTGAAATGTTGAATTGCTACAGCTATTTACCTGGTGTATGTATAACCAAGATATTTCACTCTCAAAAGGCACAATCCACTTAGCTGTAATTTGCAGCAACACTGGAACCTCTTCTTGTTGGTTGTTTAGTTTTTAGCCCCAGGTCAGACTTTATAGAGGGGACCTATAATCAAAGACATTTCAGCCACGACCATCCATTTTTCTTTTCTTTTATCTATGACTATATCCTTCCATTTTTAAGATTGGAGGGTGTGATTTTGAAGTAGATTTGACTGCTATTTCTAGCAGGTTGACCATGTAGCAGCTCTCCTGTTAACTCAAGAAGAAAAGGCTCTGCCAATCTTGTCCTAGATGTATTACATGAAGAGAAAGACTATTATCTATGATATTTAGTAACCAAGAGTCACTAAATATTGTGCTAATACTATCTTAAGTTATAGGTAAACTAGACAATTGCCTGGGGTAGAGTCATGGGTTTAGGGGCTTAATGCTATTTGATATAGTTGTGGTGTGCTGTCAATAAATACTATAGGTCCTAGTACAGTAGTTCTCAACTAGGGTCCATATAACCCCTGGTGGTCCATATAAGATTTTTTGGTGGTGGTGGTGGTGGTGGGGGTCCATGCATGCAAAATTAGTAAATTAGGGATGTACAGCAGTATATTAAGGGTCTATGAAAATATTTTGCTCTGGATGTATTTATTGAAAGAAACAGCTAGGTTTCTTTCTCTAATGTTTAACATAGTTCAACCTACACAAATTAATGTGTGAAAAGCAGAATAGGAATTTTGAAAGAAGTATCTATAAAATTAGTTGTTAAGCATCAATTGGCTAGGGGTGGGGATGGGGTCCACCAGAGTAAAACAGCAATCAAAGGGGTCCTTAGATAAAAAATGGTTGGGAATCACTGCCCTAGTATATTGCTGTGACTCAGAGCACATGATACTGTTAAGACAACCCTGGGTTAGGGACTCTTAATGTGAGTAATTGATTTACTTCAGTTAGGTACAGGTATGGCTTTGTGGTCAAAAAGCTCACTTGGTAACCATGCAATTTTGGATTCAGTCCTTCTGTGTGGTACCTTGGGCAAGTTGTTTTCTACTATTGCCCAGGGTCAACCAATGCTTTGTGAGTGAATTTTGTAGATGAAAACTGTATGTGTGAATGTGTGTATGTCTTTGTGTTTGTTTACATACCCGTAATTTATCAGTTCAGCAAATGAGATTGATTGATTTTAAGTACCAGACATTAAAAGTAAGTAGTAGGGTCAATTTGTGCAACTAAACCCTTCAATGTGGTGCCCCAGCATGGCCACAGACCAATGATGGGAACAAGTAAAAGATAAAAAATAAGAAGAATTAATCTGTAGAGTTAGAGTTATTATGGACACCACTGATTTGATGAACTTGCTGAACATAACAAATTAATGGACTCCCTCTATGGGTTTCAACAAGGAGTATTCCAGTTGTTCAATCAACAGAACTGTGATGACAGTTCTGCTGTATGCATGTGAAACATGACGAGTCACAAAGTTCTCCATGGATAAGTTCCAAATGTTTGTGAATAGATGTCTCTGGAACATCCTTTCAGGTGAGATTACAAGACAGACTCACAAATATAAATTTTGTGGGGAAAAGTGAACCGGCAACCTATCAAAATCCGGATCAAGAGGAGGAATGGCACTCTACACTCTACGTGGAGTCAAAGGAATGAACATAACGTAAGCTATATCTCATTACACAGATTTCAAATCTGAATAAGATAACTTTGCTTTTCCCTCCATTTTAAGCTTTGATGCTGACAATTATATATAGCAACTCTTACAAAATTGGATTGTTTTTCTAGCAAAGACATTAACATCTAAGTGAGGTAGGTACAGGTGTAGCTATGTGGTAAGAAGTTTGCTTCCCATCCACATGGTTCCAGGTTCAGTCCCACTGTGTGGCATCTTGTGTAAGTGTTTTCTTCTATAAACCTGGGCCAACCAAAACCTTGAGAGTGGATTTGGTAGACAGTAACTGAAAAAAAATCTCATCATATATATATATATATATATATATATATAGTGTGTGTGTCCTTGTCCTGACATTATGTGATAGTTGTAAAATGATTGTCACTGTCACACAATAAGTGCCATTTTGTGAGAATATGTTTGACTATAGAAAAATATTACCATGCTTGGAACTAGATGAGGGTTGGCAACAGGAAGAGCATCTGGCTGTAGAAAATTTTTGATAAACTCCATCTGACCCATATAAACATGGAAAAGAGGATGTTAAAATGATGATGAGGTAGAGTGGTTATGACATTTTAGCTGAGTATATTATAAGCATGTCTGTGTGTGTGCGTGTGTATATGTACATGTGTGCTTTTGTACATGTGTGTGTTTCATCACGTATGTGTATGTACATAACTCATTGAAACAATGGAAGCTTGTGTTGCTACAATATTTGCTGGGTAGCCCATCATGGTCTTTCCTTTCCTTTCCACTCAGCTGAATGGAAAGGAAAGGACACTCAAAAACTTTACAATATTGTTGTCTATATTACTGAGGTGCACATACTCATGGTACCTATTTAAAACTAAGTGGACTGAACTGGGACGTTTGTGAGTTTTCACAAAAAGCAAATCACTCTGCTAATGACAATATAAACCGTGGGTTCTTTTGTTGAAAGTCTATCAGTGTAGCTAGATGAGCAATTAAAACACACACACACATGCACACACACACGCGCATGCACGCATGCACACACACACACACACACATACACACACAGAATTTTTCTTTTGTATTTTTGGAAGGGTGATTAATCTAAAGAGAAAAGATGTTCATTAAGATTCTAGAAAAGACAGCTAGAGATTCGAGAGCACGTGCTTATGTCTTGTTGCTAATTTGATAACAATCTACTTCATGTATCAATCTTTTTAAGTCAGCCATTTTGTTTCATTCGTCTGCCTAACAAGATGCTACTTCCACTTTTTCCTCTTTCTAAAACAAAGCTTATATCCATCCAGAACCAAACACAAAAGACCCTTTCTTTTTCTCTAGTTTAGAAAACTTGTTGCTAGGCTGCAAAACAAATCACCTAAATAGGCAAAAAACAAAAGCCAAAAAAAAAAAACATACACATCATTAAATCATCATCCACATCTGTTATAGGTTTTCGCTCATCAGTGTTTGGATACAGACATATTAGTCCTATAAATTGATATGGAGCTCAGAATAAACATAATCAATCAGAGAAGAAAAATCAGCACTAGGAACAATAAGAGTAAAATAAGTTTTGTTCAACAATAGAAAATAATGATGATGATGATGATGATGATGATATACCAAATTCTTTCTCCTAAAAAATCTAGTGATAACTATCATCAAGCATATACTACATTCACAGTTGTTAAGAAGATATATAGTCACAGCATGCACAAACCAATCAAAAATTCTCTAGTAATTATCATTACAGTTGTCTGTAGCTCTGCTAATCTGTCTTTCAATGCCAGCAAGATAATTTACTAAAGCAAATAAATAAATAAATAAATGAATAAATAAATGAGATGATTGTGGGAAGAATATATTCCAGACTGGTGAAATATTAAATGTTTGCGATGTAGAAATAATATAGTGGAGCTTTTTTTGAAATGTTATAGACTTACTTGCAACTAAGACTGAGCATATATATATGTAAATGCATATATGTACATGAATGTGTATGTGTTTGTGTGCATGTATGTGTGTGTATGTGTGTATACATGTCTGTGTACATGTAGATGTATGTGTGTGTATGTGCAAAAATATGAATGAATGTATGTGTGTATGCATGTGTGTACGTATGTTGTGTGAGTAGGTATGCATAAAAATACATGGGTCTCTGTTGATTTTAAGGATTACTGTTTCAGTTGCTTGATCATCTGAACTGTCTCCTAATTGAATTATAGTGCATGTACCTGAGTATTCTACAGGCACATATACCTTTAACTCATTAACATTTAAACCAACCATATCCAGTTCAAATATTTTGCATGTATTATGTTCAAACAAACCTTATCTAGCTTCTCACACCTACCCTACAATGTCATTCTAAAAAATAAGCAGTTACATCATTGAAATCTTGAAGTTACAAAATAATGCTTGATTATTTCAAAATGGTGTGAATAAATAACCATTACATCTGAATGCTAAAAGGTTAATGTAATTTTCAGGCAAAACAATATAGACTTTTGAAGTGCAGTTACAGTTTATCTGACGACCTTCTACAGTTTTCATCCACTCACAAGTCTTGAGTCTATTTGAGGTTTTGGTAAATGTTACTTGTTCAAAACATCTAATGGAAGGATCAAAGTTGTGATCTAATGATTACAAACTAAACTTCTAAACCTCTCAGCCACTGTGTCTTTGTATACAACTAGGAGAAAACAAATGCCAAGAAACTGACATGAGTCTCCATATTGAATGTAATTTTTAGTTTTTATTAATTTTATCAGAAATAGGTTGGAAGAGAAATTACAATATTACAAAAGATATCCGTATTCTTAGGTCATGCTGCTTAACACCACCACTTCATCCTTGAAAACATTTAGATCAGTTGGTTACTTTACCTGTAAGAAATAGCATCCAAATCTCTCTCAAATCTCACACTACTGACTTTAAAAAAAAGGAATGGAGAATGTAGCCCTGGTACACTATTTGTAGAAAAAGAAACAGGATATTTATAACTAGAACACTTTTGATCAAAAGTTTGCTTGATCAAGGTCAAACAATACCATCAACAACCTTTGAGCTACAGTAAAACCATGCAATGTGCTACTCCATTTACTGCAGATTCACACATGGCATTAAGTGTGTTCTTTGGAAAGCAAGGAAGAACGACAACTGGGTCTCTTGTACCAGATTTAACCTCATCTGTCTTATTCCTCAGTGATGCTTTTCAACGGAAGTAATGGTAAGTCGGCCTCTGCACTCATCATCATCATCATCTTCATAATTGTTAATGTCCATCTTCAATGCTGGTATGGGTCAGATGGTTCGACAGAATCCAATGGGTCCAAGGACTGCATCTACTTTGTCATGGTTTCTATGGCTAGATACCCTTCCTAACACCAACCACTTTACGATATGTACTGGGTGCTTTTTTTTTATGCCAACCAGTACTTGTGAGATCATCATGAGCTCATAAGACTACATGGCAATGATCAAAATTAATTTAACCTATTTCATAATTATATAATATTACATCTCAATCAAATTTTGTCATCTAATTTTATCATAATTTTAGATCATAATGTGCATCACATTGTGGAGTTCATTTAGAAGGTGAATAGTAAGACATTGGATTTTTCAACAATTGGTGGTCTGTTCATTTTACATTTAAAAATAAACTGTTTATGCTACATGATAGTGACCCTGTATAGTACTGCATATTTTAAGAACATATCTAGAGTTCAAATCAAAGTATTACCATAAATGATAACTTTAAAACAATCACTACAATTAAATCACTGTTAGGCTATCTTTACTGTCAATATTCTGGTTAATTACTTAATTACCTTATCTTCTAGAGCCTTGTTGGTGTTAGATTATAAGCTTATAATTAAATTACAAGTTTGGTTTTCATAAATGAATCAATAATTTTGAAATCATTAATAGCAAGGAACAACAATCTTAATCAGATATTTCCATCTTCACCAGCATCACCTAATTCAATGATCAAAGGTATTTGAAACTTAACCGTGACCATCCCATCCCATCCTTTCACTCACAGTATATTTAGCACTTCATAATCTAATGAGTCTTTCCTTATTAAGAAATTAGAGAATAATTTGAAAGAGATTTGGCTACTGTTTCTAGCAGGCCAAAAGATCAATATGAGCTCCCTTCTTTTGTGCTTGTATTGCTTTTACTGGTGGAGTTAGTAATGGGTTTGCTATCAACATACCATGCCTCTTGTTTGTCTCTGCTACTATGTCATTGAGTGATAGCATGCAACAGAATCTATTACCCTTTTAGGTTAAAACCTCAGCTAAATTACTTCATTTCACCCCAAAAGTTCCATGACCAACTCCTTGTTCAGCTAATCCTTAACATCAGTTTACAATATTTTTGTTTTTACTGCTAATGTACATTATACAGTGATGTGTAATGTCTCTAACAAAGTACATTTCATTGGCATGTGATGTCTCTAACAAGGCAATACTTGCTATTGTGGCCTATCAACCAACATTCTTGAGACATAACAAAGGAAAATTTCTGCCATTTCAGAGCATTGGAACTAAATAATTGATATGATTCACTATTACACAAAATCAATAAGCCAATGAGAAAAAGCCTGTTTGTGGTCACTTGACTTGCTGAAAATAGAAGCCAAGTATTCCTCAAATCATATTCTACTGCTTTCAAAAATGACACATTAACAATGTCATAGATATATGAAAAAAGACCTATCATCATAGATCCGCTCAATCATGTCAAGCCTAGCATTAAACAACACCATGTATACTGTTGAGGAAACTTTATTGTCAATCAAGTCAGCCACCAATCTTGTGAGTGGCTGTGATTGATGAGTTTAACATACAGTGGCTTATTGCACATACGAAAACCAGAAAATACTTCAGATTACTTACTGATAAAGTTGAAGAACAACTCAGTTTTTATCACACATGCACACACGCATGTACACACATAAAGTCATCACCAAAAGGTCATTATCTGACTGTTTGGAAAAGTTTCACACACTAACACTATGTTTCTTCTCAATTTCTTCTACTATAAACTGGAGTAGATAAATAAATTAAAAAAATTACTAACACCCGTTTTAAATTTATAGTGTAATATTAGGGTTGAAGGGGTTGATTATGTGCCTGTCAATTATGGTGGGTATGTAGTTTGAGATTAAATACTGGATCTATTTATTGGTAATGTCTCTGAGCTCAGAAAAACACGTGGTCTTCACACTGGAAGCTAACAACAAGCTCAGCTATATAGTACTCCCACTAATGCTTCTGTTATCATTGGATACATCCCAGTTTTATATTGATAATATTTATATTTAATTACCAGTCTCAGTAACTATAACAGACTTACTGTATTTGCTGGTACACAAGTCAATATTTTCAGACCAAAATTTACTGACATAAAAGATAGGTTGACTTACATACCAAGACAACTTTGGAAGACCTAAACTTCTATGGGAAATGCAGCAGGATTTGAAAAGATAGTAACAATGTTTGAATGTTTACATTTCATGTTTACACTACATGTTTACACTATATGTTTACACTATATGCTGTGTTGACTTGTATGCCAGAAAATATGTTGACTTGTATTCTTGGGAAATATGTGGCATGTGGAACCATGGAGAGAGAGTTGCATACAAACTGTCAACCATTATCCAACTCCTTATCAATTCATTCAATAAGGTTTGTTAAATATATGCTAAAAGATGGTTTCCTTAAACACAGAAACAGTACTTAAATGAAGGAAACAAAACTTAATGTGTCTCATTATCATTTGAAATTAGAAATGAAGTAGATACTTAGCTTTAATAAAAGTGTTGAAGAAGTATAATCTAATTACCTTGTATAACAAATAAAAGCACAACTTCCTTGGTCAAATTGGAGTGTAATTCTGTTGTTTCTGTCTAGGATGCAAGATATTACCAAACATATTTTTAGAAGAGAACTATGTGTGATATATATCTGATATAAGATCATGTAACACAGAATTGGATAACAGTAACTGGGGAAACACCTTGTGTCCCCTTTAAAAAGCTGATTTTTGTAAGAGAAAGCATTAGAATTTCCTGTGTTGAGGAAGATTGAAAACTCATTATGGTTGTGTAGTTAAGGTCACTTTGTCATTATATGCTTATGGGTTTAATCCCACTGCATGAACCTCAGGAAAAGTGTCTTCTGCCATAGCCTTCATCAACATCATCACCATTTAATGCCCACCTTCCATGCTAGCATGAGTAGGATGGTTTGACAGTAGCTGACAAGCCAGAAGACTGTGCCAAGCTCAATATCTGCTTTGACATGATTTCTTCATCTGGACGCCCTTCCTAATACCAACCACTTTACAGAGTGTGCTGTGTACTTTTTATGTGGTACCAGCACCAGCAAGGCCACAAAATAGCCTGCAAGACAAGACTCCTCAACTGAGGGGATGTAGTGTTGAGGGAGATGGCTTTGTGGCAGGTGATAGAGGTTAGAATATGAGAGAGGAATAGAAACAGGTGTCTTGCAGTAAAGAGGATAATGACTATTTCAGTAGAGGGGTGGGGGAGAGGCCTTAGAGTTGACTAAAACATTGTGAATGAAACTGGGTTGACATAAGTCTGTTAAATGACTTATACCTAATTTCTTTTGCTTTTTTTTCTTCTTTTTGGTGGTAAATTTAATTCACCATCTGACACATGTGGTTCCTTAGGCTTAGTCCATTCTGAATCCATTATTATTGGCGATGAAAATAAGGGTGAACTGGTGTGGGCATCTTTCGTGCGACATGTCGTTCCACAGCTCATCTCATTGACAGAGCTGCAGTCATGGGTCAAATGTAGACCAAGGTTGGGCATTTGGCATCTAGAATGTTGCCAGGTGCTCACTGCATTGTATCAGCTGCTCAAATACATTAGTGAGAAAACAACCCAAGATTTCTTTAGGAGGCCAGTTGAGGGTATGAGTGATGGTGGCCTAGGACTAAATCTAGGCATCAACGAGCACAGTCTGAGTAGTCTCTTCCAGAAGACCTTCAAGTCAAAGATCATGGACAATTTCCAAAAGTCTTTGACTTGGCAGTGCTACAGAGGGGCATTGCCCATTCAAGACAAGCTCTTCAGGCATGAAGTGACAACAGCCAAACCTGCCTAAGGTGCTTGCCGGTGGGATGAAACCGTCCTGCATGCAATAATTCAGTCTCCATGCATTAGAGAGTTGTGGGATTGTGTGGAGCAGCTGCTGTTGCATGTAAGACATATTCAGCTGTCTACCGAGTATTTAGTGAAGATTAATGCATGACCTTCTCTTAGCAGATCATTTTCTGCTTAGTCGCTGTGGCAAAAGAGGCTGTATGGTGGACCCATCTGAAAGGTTTGAAGACAGGCACTTTCCTATCTGGTCAAGTCCTGATCAATTTCTTCAGATATCATTTGAAGAGGAAGGTGAGGGTAAAGAGGGAGGTGCTGCTTTCTAGTGTGTTTATCAAAAGGTAGTCAACAGCGGCGACACTGGTGAGATTGAATGGATCTATTCTGAATAGGATTTTCTAAGCAGAAGGAAAGAAACTGGAAGAGGGCACATTCCCATGCCTTGGAGATGGCAGGGTAATCCAGGATTTTTGTGTGGGGTTTACCCTGGATTACCCTAAGTGGACTGCCTCATTATTGGGGATTCTATTTATTTATTTATTTATTTATTATTCATTTCTCTACTTTCTATTAGATATCCTCTATTATATCCTTTAATGTAGTAGTATCTCCCCTTTATTGATGTTAACACCACATATTTTTGGGCTTTTGTGTAATTTTTTTGTGCTGTAAATCATCCTTCGATATTGTCCTCCATATCTTAGGTCCATGTGGCCAATAGAAGAAATCATTATTATTATTATTATTATTATTATTATTATTAAAGGTATGCATTAATATGTTACATTTTAAATCAATGACCTTGAAACCAGGTTACAAGTAGTTTCTATATATATTGAAGTCTTTTCAAACAATCTTTGCTGTTCTTATTAGAATAAATTTCTGTACAAATACAATTTTCGTAGTTACTCTGATCTCAATCAGGAAACTACATAGTCGGTTAGTAATGGTACCTAGCACACTTATAACTACTAGGCATAAAGTTAGAACTGTTGATCACATAAATAGTTTGTAAATTATTCAGTTGAATCTGATTTCATTTCATTAAAGCACCATCATGTTATGGTACATGTTATCTTGAGTGTAAAACACTGTTCTTTTCAGTTTTCTCACTGATGTTCATATATTTTACTGATATACATCAGCGAAAGCTCTACACATCCACATGAATTCATAAACAACAAGCTTTTGTACAGCTTCTGTCTGGCAGACTCTGCTCACAAAGTATTGGTCAACCTGAAACTAAAGTAGAAGACATTTGTCCAGGGTGCTATGCAGTGGAATCAAACTTAAAACAATGTGTTTATGAGCCAATCCTCTTAACCACACAGACATGCCAATGCTTAACATTTAATTTTATCTAAGTGAACAGGGTTATTGAAAGGTCAGTTTCTCAGCTGTGGGATCCAGTAGGCATCCTATCATCTGTACTATACTATGAATAGTTGGTCAAAATAAATACTATTTCAGTCACTGAACTGTGATTCACATATGCTCTTGGAAATAGGCATGCAAGTCAGTCATATACTTAACAATTGAGTAAAGATCTACATAAGAGCTTCAAATAAATGGGAACAAATAACTCACAAATGGCCTTTAAAATGTTCTGTAGAGAAATACTAAGTAGCAAGGATTCAGAATACAAAAGATTTTCAGGAGAGAAAGCTCAGAATATAAATGCTGAAAATTTTTTTCTTTATCTGTTTTTCCTGAATATAAATACATTAGATACATGGCGGACAATAGTCTATAAGGTGACATATTTGTATAGTTATACAAAGTTTACAATAACATTTACATAACTTAAACAAGACATTGAGGACAACATGCAGAATATTTTGATAATGTTTTAGTGGAAATCTGTTCAAACACATATTCATATAAACATAACTGCCGATGGCTATCTTACATACAGGAGACGTTGTTTCAAATTATATCACATACACAAACTGTCTTCATAGCAGTTGCTTTATGGTTAGTCTTCTAAGGAAGAAAGGAAGTTTTTATAACATTTTAATTTACTTTTATTCCAATATAGTTTGTACATTAGTTCTGCAAATGGTCAAGTAGAG
Organism: Octopus bimaculoides; assembly: GCF_046866305.1. Lineage (NCBI taxonomy): Eukaryota > Metazoa > Mollusca > Cephalopoda > Octopoda > Octopodidae > Octopus > Octopus bimaculoides. Next base: position 86,172,151 of record NC_142932.1, read on the forward strand.
ATTAATTTGACAAATGATAAAAAGGATCCATAGAGAAAATTAAACTAGTCTGTTGTTTAAGTCCATTGTTTTATTGTTTATTGTTGAAATCAGGAAATGTCTATTCCAAAAGAAAATGGAAGAAATTAAGATTATTGTTGTTTGTAGTCTGATTCTGTAAGAGAGTGCTGTGCTCACCTAAGTAATTTAGTAAATCCTTGTGGGACTGTGTCAATGAAAGAGAGATATAGAGTGAGAGGGAAAGGGAGAGAGAGAAACAGAGAGAGAGAGAGAGAGAGAGAGAGAGAGAGAGAGAGAGAGAGAGAGAGAGAGAGATATGGAGGGGTGAGTAAATAAATGTGGTTTATTTTGAAATTAATAGTCTAGTCATTGGGTGTTGCAGAATGTGAATGTTCATTCTGACCAATCAAGTTGTCAAAAACAAGTAGCCTAACCTCATGCATGAGTGCATCACTCCTCCATACACTTGTCCAGTTCTGTCTGACCATATCTGTTTGACAGATGCTTGATTGTTTACTTTTCTTTTCATAAGCTTGACTGATCTTCAATCAACAATTTCAGATTCACTAGATTTTTGCTGATATCAGTTTAAGAAGTTAATGTGTAAGTTGTTGGAGTCATTGGTTAGATTTTTCATGACATCACTTAATATGAAAGATTCTGTTTTGTTGCTATTGAAACCTTCTACTTGAAAAAAGAATCTAGGTTCAAATTGAGGCAAAGACCTCCTATCATTGATATCATAAAGTTTTATAGAATGTATGTAAACAATATTATGATATAATAATTCTATGATACTTCAGGGCAATTCAATTTTATTCTTATAAAACAACTATGCCCCTTGTTACTGAAGGGTTGCATTTCTGAAAGCTTTGACATAAGGAGAGAATTCCATTATAAAAAACTAGCATTCCTAAAGAACAAAGTCAGAAATTATCATATGTGCCAAAACCTGGTAATTTTTTGGATGTATATGCTTTGAGCATTGTAGATTACTGTTCAGTTTTGATTCTGTTCTAAAATTTTTTCAGATTTATATTCAAATATTTGAGATTATGATTCTTCAATAATATGTGTAACATAAACCTGAAAAAATTTTTTTTTTAAGCTAGACTGTAAATTTATGGAAAACAGTTTGACAAATGATAAGAAGGATCCATAGATAAAATTAAACTAGTCTGTTGTTTGTTTTTCTTTTCTCTCGTACTTTTTTTCTTTTGTAGAATCTTAATATTCTTTCTACTATAGGCAGAAGGCCTGAAATTATGTGGGACATGGGATAGTCAATTACATCAACCCCTATGCTCAACTCATACTTCTTTTATCAACCCAGAAAGGATGAAAGTAAAGTAAAACTGGAAGAAATGCTGCTAAGCATTTTATCTGGCTTGCTAACAACTTTGCCACCTTACCACATTCAAGAATCTTAATATACAATACTTATAACATACAATCTGATAAAATTATGATTTTTTTTTAATGCACTAGATAATTTTTGTTCTGTTCTTTAGAATAAAGTCAGAAATACCTATTTTCCTGTTAATTGCCATATTATAAATTGTGATGCATTTCAATAGAAATTTTTCAGGAAAAACAGAAAAGAAAGAAAACAATGCTTTCATTTTTATTACCATAACAAGAGTTTCCACAACACAAAGTGGAAATGTTCAACATTTCTCATGGTAAAATTTTTTTCTTAGTCAACATTTGGTTTTAGATCAGAACAATAGACAAACAAAAGAAAGCCTTGAGAGAGTTAGTGGACATTATCGTCAGGATTGTGAAGCAAGCAAAGTTAATCATTGTTATGGCACTGTTGTCATAACAGTGGTAATAATAATTGCTTCCAATTTAGGTATTTGATTAGTACTTTATTTTATCAACCCCAGAAGGATGAAAGGCAAAGCTGATCTTGATGAGATTTGAACATGAAACACAAAGAGCCAGAAGTAATACTACAAACTATTTTTTTTACTGTCTTTTTAGCTTTAGATGTATACCTCCAAGACCATTTTCAAATGTTTCTTTATATAACTCTCTATCTTTCAGACTTTTAAATCATTAAAATAAGAGAGAGAATCCATATTTATTGGGGGATGAGGTGTAGAGATGTCAGCAGCAAACAACTGTCAATAGGTCTAAATAATTGCTGGGGTATGCTTATGGTGCCTTCAAGCTCTTCAATAAAGTTCAGGTGAAGCCTGCAAAAGAGTGCTTCTCTTTCATTTTGGACACTCCTGCTGCTATCACACACATGAACATCTGAGATCATAACCAAAAAAAAAAGGACACTCAACCACTTGGTATGAAGTCAGTCATTAATACACTCCAATTGCTAGTCCACAAATGTTGTCTTCTCTCTGTTCCACAACTAGTGTCTTCTCTCTGTTCCACAACTAGTGTCTTCTGCCCTCAGTTCTGGTTGGTTTTACTTTACTTCTGCTAAGAAACTTCCTACCACACTTCCTCACCATCACCAGGCCCCATTCTGACAATGGCACCTAGTCCTCTTTTTTTTTTTATTCCCTTCACATCTTTTTTCTTGCAACATCAATTTACAACAAACACAGAGGTTGGCTCAACGGTCTGACAGCATGCAGGACAAAATGCCCATGGGACAAACCTTCATGTTAAAAATTTAAAGAAGCACATCACCATTACCACCATTCTGCAATTAAAAAAAAAATGTAATAATTAAAACATTAAAGAAATAGGGGTTTGTGTGTGTGTGTATGTGTGTGTAGTGAAGGTGTGTGGCTTAGAGGTTAGGGTATTCAGCTCACAATCATGAGGTCATGAGTTCAATTCCCAACAGTGTGATGAGTCCTTGAAAAAGATTTTTTTATTTGACATTGCTCCAGTCTACTTAGCTGGCAAAAATTAGCTGTGCTTGTATTTCGAAGGGCCAGAATTAATTTATTATTTCTTTGAAGTTAAATTGATATTTACAGATCTGAACGCTCTAGATAAAATATAGTATTTTAGAAGTCAGACAGTAAGATAAAGCAATAAGGCCTGTCTAGTTTTACACCAATCATCTGTTTAAAGTATTGTAAAAGGTTAATTGTTCATATTCCATTTTAAAAGCAATTAACTGTGTCCTTAACCTAGGTCACTACACTACTATTGTCTCATTATATACAGCTGTAAATAGACATTACCAACAGATGATGATGAAATGCATTTCAGCTGGAAAATATGTTTATAACTGATAATTTTTTCTCAGCCTGAAATGTTGTGGTTAACTCACAGATGATTGGCAGAATTGTTGGCCCTTCTGAATTTAAACTGCACCGAGGTCTACTTGCCTTTCATCTTTCTGACAGATACATTTAAGTATCAGTCAACTACTGGATTTGATTTAATACTCCTATAAGTACCTTAATTATCAATGAAATTATAATAATAGAAGGGGGTCACATTCTGAAAATGTGACTTGTTGAGAAATGGCTCCTTTCAAGCCTTACTCATCCTAAGCACTCTACAATAATAAAAATTATTGCCATGTTTGCAGCAGCAGCAATGTTTTGCAATGACTAATTAAAAAAGAAATGAAATGCTTATTCTTCCATTGTTATATCTTTAATTTAAAAAAGGTAGGATTTCGGTGACAAATTGTTAAATTGTTGAGTTTTATAGGTTTCACATATATCAAAAACACTGAACATGAACTGTACATGCATAAAGATAAGAGACAATCATTCTGACAGTACAATTTGCCAATTGTGATAAACAAGAGCAAAATGAGATACTGTTAAATACTATACCTAACTGAAGAGGTTTAATAATACTGGAACACATCCACAATTGTCTCACCATACTGTCAATACCAGATTCACTCCTTACTACTGCATTGTTCATTACCAATTTTTAATGCATTAAGTATGTTAGCTTGAGCTTAACTATTCAAAGAAAAAAGAAAGTATCAGATATATTAAGAAAGTTTAACCAGATTCTTCAGCATTTATGCCTTTCATCTCAAAACTATGTCAAGTTAGAGATGTCTGTGAATTCAGATGGTTCCAACTGAGAATTGAAACCAAATTGCAGGCTTATTTCTCAGACAATGTGCAAACATTTAACAGACTTTTCTTGCTTAAAGTGTAATAATGAATAAAACAAATATAAATATACAATAAAATAAATTACTGTAATGTTACTATAATATTAGTTTTAGAGAGATTCTGATTAAAATTTTCAATGGAGAACTCTTCCAGCACCTTTATATAGTGTAGTTAGCAGCATCATATGACTTGCACAAAGTAGTTCAGTCAATATAGAACTTACTGTAAAAGTATGCCACCATCACAATCAACTAAAAGATTCACACATACACGCTGACACACACGTACATACACTGAACAATAGCTTAATAGCCTGCTGCAGATGATTAAATTGATCTCTTAGCATAGGTTGTCTTGACCTGGAAGTTAGTCAGACTTTCAGATTTATTAATAGTTCATATCAGCAACTGGTTTACACCAGTTTTACATCGATGAATTTATAAAATGCTTTATAAATTATATCTTAAAGAAATTATTTTAAGATGATGTCACCTTTGTATATTAATAAAATATAGTTATAGTAGTAAAATTTATCTCTTAAATATGCTAAAAGGTAGAGATTTTATTATATGAAAAGGTTTTGGGAGATTGTGATGTAAGTATGATGTTAGCAGTGTTAAAGAAGTGAGACAGCTCTTGTGAATGGAGTTCAGCTTACAGACTTTAATTATTAAGAGTTTTCTTGTTCCAAAACTAACAATATAGTACTAAGAATGGCAAAATCTAAGAAAATATAACTGGACACCATCAAAGAGAGAAAAATATTTTGCACTTGATATAAAAGAAAAATGATTTACAGACACTGTTAATAGAAGATAAAATGAATGGAAAAGAGGAAGAGAGAAACCAAAAATGGAAAATATTAGGAATAGAACAGACTTAAAATACAGTGAATGTATAAGGGTAGTACAAGAATGACCTGCTCACAGAAGATGATTTTATACTAAAGCACTCACTATTTATAGATTTCTTGCAACAACCCAGGGTACACTAATGTGTAAGGGTGAGATATAATTGATTGAACCAGCTCAGTATATGGCTAATACTCACTCTAGTTAACATGGATGCATCTACATGGCTCAACATGCAAGAAATAGCAGCTAAATCTTCTTCAAATTGCACTCTACTGGCCAAAAAATAAGCATGTTGATATTGATATATATTGAAAGATACATTAAGATACACACATACAAAAACATGATGAAATAGTCATGACTGGAATGCCTTTGATCATTGGTCTTCTGCTCAATTAGGACCGACTGGCAGCTAAACAGCATCAAATATTACTTAATTTATTAATCTAAAAGAGTAGAGAATCAAGAGTTAACTCCATTGACATTTTGAACTCTGAAGGTACAGTGAAAGGTGTACTAGGTGCAGTACATGTATTCACCCATTATTGATTTTATCATAAAATAAAAAGCCTTAGATTTTGATTAATGAAAGTTCATAGGTTGATGGTTATATTTATTGACAATATTTTGCATATATTACTATTCAAAATGGCCACCCTTTGCTTCCATCATAGCCCTTAATTTTTTCTCAACTGAAGTGCATCCTTTATTATGTTTAAACAATAAGCAAATGTATATGCCACAACTAGTAAATACCAAAATGAATTTAGTATAGTGCTCTGCAACCCCAACAATTCCACCATTGTATTGTCGAAGATCCTTAACCATTAAACCAAGGAGAATAAACATCCTCCTTTGGGAAGGGGAATTGGAGGTGATGGTTGTTTATCCCAGATCAGCCTGTTATGATAAAAGCCCATGCTATAGAATAGACATTTCTTTTCTCAAAGATACATTAAGATACACACATACCAGTGGATCACAAAAGCACCGTCTGAGCGTGATCGTTGCCAGAGCACCAGCTGCCTGGCTTCCGTGTCAGTGGCACGTAAATAGTACCATTTGAGTGTGATCGTTACCAACGTCGCCTTCCTGGCACTTGTGCCAGTGGCAGGTGAAAAGACATTCAAGCGAGATTGCTGCCAGTACCACTACACTGGCTCCTGTGCAGGTGGCACGTAAAATACACCATTTCGAGCATGGCCGTTGCCAGTACCGTCTGACTGGCCTTCATGCCGGGTGACACATAAAAGCACCCACTACACTCTCAGGGTGGTTGGCGTTAGAAAGGGCATCCAGCTGTAGAAACTCTGCCAAATCAAGATTGGAACCTGGTGTAGCCACCTGGCTCACCAGTCCTCAGTCAAATTGTCCAACCCATGCTAGCATGGAAAGCGGACGTTAAACAATGATGATGATGATTTAAGCTGTTGTTCAGCCCTTAATCTTGAATGATTAGACTTATTATGATCAAAAATGTTCCAGACACAACCATGCTGCTTCTTTAACCCTTTAGTATTCAGATTACTCTGTCAAATGTGATGTTTATTCATTTGCATTATTTTGAATTAATCATGCATTATCTCGGTACTTCAAGATTTCAATGATGTTTTTTGTTTATTGTTAGAACGACATAATAGGGTAAGTGCAAGAGGCTGAATCTGGCAGGTTTTAAAACAAAACAGGTAGAATATTAAGGCCAGGTATAGCTGGTTTAAATTACTAAAGGGTTAAAAGAGCAGGTGTAATTAAAGAGAGACTTGTTGGCTAATTTTGTAAGTCACACAACAATATAGAGGCTTTTTCAATGCTTCATCATATATGTTTTTAAGGGGCAAGAAGGCTTGTTACATGTGTAGAAAACAAAAGCAAAGGTTACCTGAATCAGATGATCAACTGTCTGATAAGCTATAAGCAGCTTAAAAAAGTAGACATATTGGGCATAATAGAGATATGATCAGGTATCACTTTGTCCCTACCTATACCTAATCTGGAATGTCACTAGTCTCTTCTCCCAGTATTATATTTGTCTTTGTGTGTCCTTTTAGCAGGCTCCAAATTTACAGTCAATGAGAGTGGCCATTTCAACTCTCTCCACAGCACATAAAATCTACAATACCTCATAGATAGCAAGATAGGTTGACATTCAGTTGATTGTTTTAAAGAACATTACACAACATCACACAGGGCCTGTAACAATGCCCAGAAAGTCCCTTAACTTGTAGCATATCGTTTCAACTTGTCCATCTGTCCACTCCACTAACCACTTCTCATCTTGTGTTTTACAACACTAGACTTGACTGGACTCAAACACAACAAAAAGCATCTTATCTTTAATCTCTGAGAACTGCTTCATAAGCTATAAATATAGGCCTCAACTTCCTGCAATTCTACTTTCCATCTCATTCTCCTTCTCATGTTAACTTCTTTACACCCTTCAATTACAATTTCCATAGGTTCATTTTGTGTAAATGACTGGGTTTATTCATAAAGGACCATTGTCTGAAATGTAAATTTATCTACCTTTCTTTTCTTCTCAGTGCTAAATACAGTGACTTTATATTTTCTTTTGGTGTATTATTTTGTTTTGTTTTGCATGTCTCACATGGATATTAATTACATACATGTCATTTATATTACAGTACTGACAAGGATGTAAACTAGATTACTCCAAGAGGTGGAGTATTTCATTATATCACATTCAAAAGGCTTGACGGAAGTGGTGGTGTAAGTAGAGTGCATGCTTGTGTTCGCATGTGTATATACAATCACGTGCTTGCATTGTATGTGCATGTTTGTGTGTGTGTGTGTGTGTGTGTGTGCGTGTATTTGCATGCATGCTCATCAAGAAGGCTATTTATAAATGTGTTCTTACCACTGACCAATATTTGATCATCCTTCAGGATTTTTCTTAGAAGCTTTGTGTTCTTTACTTTCATTCCTACCACTTTTAACTTTTCCCTCCCTTTCTTTACTTAACCTCAACCTTCACCTTGTTTAAACATATTTCATTAGTGTCCATGAATCATGTGATACACATTCCCAATTTTTTTCAACTAGTAGAGTAACTATAGACTTATGAAAAAAAAGTTTTGTATTATTCACCTCCTGCACCCAGAAATGTCTCCAACAATAATAACTCTTTGCTAGAGTGGGCCATGGTATCCCATATATGACTGAAGTATGAATCATGAACTAAATCACTTCAGAAGGTGGTGCTATAAGTTCGACATGGCCTGGGTCTATACTGGCTGAAACTTATCTAAGTTACAAAACAAGGGCTAATTAAATGTCCGAAAAGAAGCATGTACATTTAGGACAAACTTATTAAAATGCTTTGGACAGGCAAAGGGTTAATGGAGACTACTCTAATGCAGGCATTCAGGCCAGATCTCTAGTTTGACTCACTGTTTCTACTCTTCTGTTCTCAACTTCTCCCACCTTTGTTTCCCTCATATTCCACTCACACCACCTCTCCCTGGCTTTTCCACACTGTAAAACTCAAAATATTGTGTGAATTTTTTAAAAAATTTAAATAATTTTAATAACCTCAAGACAATGAAATATAAAACTCCAGAATAAACCAGGTTATATCCTAGACAGTACAGTAATTGATATCAATATAATTAAGATCCAGGTGAGACGTGAAAACAATGTAAAAAAGGAAGTGAACAAAAACAAAATGTGTCAATGCAGAAGAAAAGAAAGGAAGACTAGTCTACATTTTGGAGAGTAGTCCTTCATCAAGACAGGAAAAAGAAAAGGAAAAATAGAAGGCTAAATAGGAGAAAAGGCAAAAATAACGATGTTGATTAACAAAAAATGTAACATGGTTGAAAGGTAGCAATGGAGGAAAGAAGCTGGTGTTTTAACACAGAAGAGTGAACATTGGAAAGGAAAATATGACGGGTGTATAAAGTAGGTTTAGATAAGTGTGACAAGCATAATAGATAAAATGATGTATGTTTTTCTAAATAATATAAAACTTTCCTTTCATAAGAATAGAAGAGTAGAAACAGAGAGTCAGAAAGCCTGCATTAGAGTGGTCTCCATTAACCCTTTGCCTGCCCAAAGCATTTTAATAAGTTTGTCCTAAATGTCCATGCTTCTTTTCAGACATATATTCTGAATAATATAAAACTTTCCTTTCATAAAGTCCATAGTTACTCTGGTGGTTGAAAATAATTGGGATTGTGTATCACATATGATGCATGGACACCAATGAAATATGTTTAAACAAGGTGAAGGTTGAGATTAAGTGAAGAAAGAGAAGGGAGAAAAAAGCAAAAGTGACAGGAGTGAAAGTAAGGAACAAGGTCAAAGCCTCAAAATAAAGCCTCTAAAAAAAATTGTATATCATATATGAAGCATGGATGTGTATCACATCTAATACACATGACAGACAAAGGATTAAAAGAACTCAAGGACTGGTGGTTTTAAATCGAGTGGTCAGCTTGTGTACCCTGCCCCATCTCATAAAATATTGTTTTAGTTTTGCCTTGTCGATTGCTCGGCACGCCTCCCTACTCTGTGTCACTCTCAGATTTAGTCTGCTGATCAAAATGTCTTCTTTCATTCAAAATCTTTTAAAGTTCATCACTATAAATACTCTGTAAGTGCAGTTATTGCACACCACTTTTTGCTTATTGTTGTAAAGTTTTAGCAAAAACAAAAAGACCTTTTATTTCACGGTAGTGATGTAGGCTGTCATCACAATGGAAATTAACTGGAATTATTAGAAACATAGTAAACTTTGACTAGTCCCACCCATTTTTTAGTAGAACATAAAATACTGACAATAAATATGGTTAGTCCACATTACTCTATAAGGAGCATAGGACCGATTTCTCGGCGTATATATTCCTCCTTGGATGGGACGCCAGTCTGTCACAGGATTGTTCATTTTTACCAGCTGAGCGGACTGGAACAACGTGAAATGAAGTGTTTTGCGTAAGAACACAATGAATGCATCGCCTGGTTCATTCGAAGTTTACATTGAAAATTTACTCAACTTTTAATAGGAAAACAGTATTGGACATAAAAGATTGCTGTGGTCAAAGTTACAGCAGAATGAATGGCAAGTATAGCTAGTGACTAACAAGCATAAATGAAAGAATATTGATTAATAAGCAGCGAAGGTATGGTTGTGTGTTTGAAACCACGTGGTTTCGGGTTCGGTCCTGCTTGGGCAAGGTACGCATTTCCGATCAAAAAGCGTGATAGTTGGAGTAACAATGAGTAAAATTTTTTTCCAATACATATAACATAACTCGTCAGTGAATTCTTTTATACTTCAGTTGCGTAACCGTGTTACATCGAGTTATTCTCTTTTCTCAATATTTGCACATTTTTTTAAAATGTTAAAACTGTTTTTATTGAGGGATTTAAAAGAACAAACAATTTCTCACAATATTTTACTAATTTCATCCCAATACAGAATATCTGTGTGCGTGAGCGTTTTTATGTTGTGTTGTGTTTGTCCCCCGTCACCGCTTGACAACTAGTTTCGATTTGGTGCCCCAGCATGGCCTCAATCCAAACACAATCAAGCAAAATAAATTCATATATACATACACACTGACAACCACACACACACATATATATATAAAACACACACACAGATATTGTGTGTGTGTTTCCTTTTAAGGAGCTGTTTTCGTTCTACAGTTCTTGAAGCAGTTAACATTGCTACTGTCATGGAGAAAGCACCAGTGTTGTTGTACATGTCAGTAACCACCACAATCTGTCTCTGTTACTCCTGTATTTCTTGTTGCCAACAACACAAGCAGAGTAGCAATTCATTTAGTTTTTTTTTGAAATATGGAAAAAGCAACCACTTGATTACACAAAGCAAACCAGAGACACGCACACGTAAAGACACAACCTTAAGTCTTACACGCAAGCATATAGCCACGTACACACACCACCAAACATACACTAACATATAGCAATATTATCTACACATACACAAAAATATACCGATTGACGCACATACACAAACATATCCGTACAACTGTATACAGCTACATATAACATACAAGAACACACATTGATAATGTAGTGTATTTTTCTCTATAAATGTACAAGCACAAACATGGATACTTGCAGACATAAACATATATACATATATATTATATACCGATGATTACCCCCCTACACACACAGATACGTGTGTATACAATTCTTATATACATGCATACACACATTATCTACATATGCATACGTTTGCACACATACATGTACACATAACAACACTAATATAATAAAATGGATGGAGAGATAGAGATAAATGGAGAGAGGGAAGGTGAAGAGAAAGAGGGCCAAGGTTGGAAGTCATTATTACAGACAATCCGACACAATGTAGACACACATTATTATTCCCCTCCTCCATTTTCGTTTCCGCTTTTTATCATTTACTCATTGTTTCTTTGTTGTCATTTCACATAAATGTAGTTTTCGAAACAAAAACATATACAGACAAATAATGACATTTATTTGACACCACAGCACCACCACCACCTCCACTTACATGTATGAACGTGTTTGCGTGTATACGCGCGCAACTATTCCCGATATAAGTATGTCTGTCTGTGCTTGTCTGTGCGCGCGACATGATTAGTCTTGAAATGTGTGTGTGTACGCGCACAATTTGACTATTCTTGATTATGTGTGTTTATGTGTACGTGCACGACTATTCTTAATAAATGTATGTCGGTTAGTACTTGTTTCTGCATTTATGTGTGTATGTATAATTATGGGTTTATGTATGTGTGTTTGTATGGGGAGAATGCACGTAAGATTATGTTTGACAGAGAAAGTGTTTATGTATATCTATAAACAATCATAAAGAACAAGTAGACATGAATTTCGGATCTTTTCATTCGTATTAGCTTATACACACATGCCTGAGCAATTTTATTTCGTTAGTTTTTATCACTAGACTTGATTCTTTCATCTACGCACACTCATCTGTGTAAGATGGGTTTGAACAGGGTAAATTACAACCACTCCTAAATACGTAATGGCTGTAATTTACATTACTACATTTAACGCTTTTTGTGTTACTATAAATTATATTATCGAATTTTAAATATTTTCGATCCACGGTACACTGAATATGCATTAAAAGTTAACGCAAGGCATGAGCTTTTTTAAAAAGTTTCATATATATATATTATAACTTGTAGTGGTGATATATTAATGAGTATGTAGTGTTTTATTATTAACTTTTGAATTATGAAATAATGTATTTCACACATAAAAATACGAGTTAAATTAATTTCATTCGTGTTTTGTTTTGGAAAAAAATTTTATAAGGCTTGAACTTTCATTATAGTAGTATCTATGGAAGACCGGTGGGATTATTATTTATATGAACTTAAAGATTGATCGCAATTTAGCATATAATTTAGTTATTGCAGTTAACTATTAATACCGATACAATGTACATTGGTTTATATGTTTCTTGTAGTTTTATTAAAGTGTTTAATCCTGCCTATATATTGATTGATTAGAATGTGGTTATTAAGTTTTTACTTTTATATTACACTACGGAAGACGGTAGGGATTATAATTTTGTATAATTTAATAGAGTTGTCGCTGTTTAGTTACGTATTTAGGAGTGGTTGAAATTTACTTATGGTATTTATTTATCGGTACGGTTGTACATTGGGTAAATGTGTTTAAAAGTTGTAGTTTTTTGGTTTGTTTGTTCCCCATCAACACTTATTTTAGTGCTGTTGACACCGCCGGATTGAATGGTACTGCCCAGGTGTCGAAACCATAATGATATCCGTGGGGCAGCTTATGATGGAGGTATGTTGGATTGTTGGTATGGCTGTTTTTGTATATGTGGAATAGTATTGGATTGTTGGTGTGGCTGTGGAATAGTATTATAACACATCCTTTTGATATATAAAGGACGGGGGTCGTAGTTTCGGATGCAGCACACACTACAACACAGGAAAAGAAAATGTTACGAAAGCAGGGGCATGGAATTAAAAGCAATTTTTAATTTTTGAAAAAACATCTTTCAGAATCGTAATTTTCCTTGTATGAAACACAGGAATGCTAGAAAAGAAGAGAATATATTCGATATTTTTTAATATTCTACATCATTATTATACAGGAATGTCTGGGGGTTCTTTTTGAAATATACAAATTCTGGATTTCCAGCTATATTCTACACTTCTAAATCATTTATCTCATCTCGCTTTATGCACTATTCATAAATATAGCAGAATGTTGTTTAAATAAGCATGACATTTACTTTATCAAATGACATTCAGGTAAAAATGTTAATGTAATCCCCTTGCTTCGTTTAGTAACCACGGCGGTGTTGGCTTCAACGATAAGTGCTTTGTCGTTTGATCGACCGAACTACCTAATCATTACATAAACGTGTAAGTGGTTGAATATTCCACAGACAATTCTCATATAAAATCAGCATGATACAATATATAGTAAGAATTGATATCGGATCTATTTTGAAACGGGGGCCACATTTTTCATTGTTTTACGTAGTGTTTTTGGTACGGAAAGACTTTCAAACTTCGTATACTTATCTATTTTGTGTTATAGAACAGAAAAATATTTTTGTATTCGAATTTATTTCATGTAAAAAATTGTCTTATTTCGATAATTTCAACCAATCACTGACAAGTATTCAGTTGTTTATATTTACTCCTTTGGCTGATTAAGCGATGTAAAGCGTATTTAATCTCCATACCTTCGTTTTATTTGCTTTTTTCATTTTAAATTTGCTTTAACCCTAACCCTAGGGTTAGGGTTAATTGTTTCAGAATCGTTTGTTTATGTAGTCGGCACTTAATGTATATCGGCTGAATGGACGTCAGTGATTGGTTGAAATTACAGAAATACGACAACTTTAACATGGAATAACTTAGGGATTTCTTTTTTTTTTTAAGAAGACTAAGAGAAAAAGATGTTTTATATGACACATTCTACCAGTGTTCCAGGTTTCAAAGTGTTTCGTTAATGAAAAATGTGGCCCCCGTTTTAAAAAAGATCCTTGATATCTCTATTACAAGAACAAAACATCTATCTAATGAGCTTCTAAATTAGTCATGAGCAAAATTGCAGTCTGTAGGACTTTCTGAATGGCACACCAACAAAAAGTTTCCTTGAATTCTTTCAGTAGTGCAGCCCGCTTGATGAACCATGTCTGGTGCTGGCCGCTTCTCGCAAAAGGTTTCCACGCCTGTTCTAAACAGTTTCTTTCTACTAAATTCCAAGACATTTATCCAAGATGCCATGTAATGAGATCAAACCTGGAGCCTCATGATTTCAAAGAGAGCATTTTAATGTCTCAACTATGCCCTTATTTACCATCACAATCTACATATATCCGTGTTGCTTAACTCCAGATTTGATTTCAGATCAAAGACATTCCAAATATACTTATTCTACCTTAGTTGCTGGATTAGTATACCCATTACCACATTATCCAATATGTCCTCCTTTTTTCAAAACAGCATGTTTTAGTTATTGTTTCTAGCAGGCTTTGCAAATACATTCATATTGTCTTATTGACCCATCAGTATGGTTACATAGAGATATTAAATAAGTTATTTATGAAACGGTAATTGTCTAAAATGAAGCACAAATTTAACTAATTACCGCATTCGTCGGTGTATAAGTAGATAACGCAATAATCTTCTTGATATCCTACTCATAAATAACATAAAATCCTAATACAAAAGTAATTGTAATAGAAATAAAGATTATAAACCCAACAATAATAAAATTGAATTGATAATAAAAAAAAACCCGGCGTAACTAAAGATCATATGCTTATTGAAAGACATTTCAAAGTGGTTTGGGAGGCGGGAAATTAATAATTCTGTGCATGTAAATAGAATGTTCCGACAGAATACTAAAATTAAGTATGAAAACATAAATTTATCATAATAAACTTTGTTATGGTGGAGCTGTATTTCAGCTTTATCTTCTTTCAGATCAACTGAATAGTTTTTATATTTCGATTACAAGAATTGCCGTAATAGGTGTAAAATGTGTATCTCTAGCAATAAAATTCTGTGTAACTGCGATCGGCCACCAAGGTGATGTACCAAAGGTATGGTCAGGTTGTTTTTTTTCCCCACGGCAATAAATTCATTAAATAAGCGGGTCATGTATGCTAAGGAAGTAGGAATAATGGGATGACGTGATCTCACATAATTAGCGACGTAACTGTGTGCACTTTTTAGCAAATTTATGCAACTAGTCTGTTAATTTGGCTTGTTTTCAACCTTTTATTATTAGTAAAAATTATTGTACCCTGTGAACTCAGGCTCATTCTGCTCTTTAGTGTACGGAGTTCAATCTTCCATATATATTAATATAGTCATATTAGACATAAAGAAATTTTAGGATCTATTATAAATTTTTTTTAAAAAGCGCATCTTGTACACCAGTAAATATTGTAGTATTCCCTGTTAGGAAGCTAGGTACACCTTCTCGACTTACGACCGAGTTCCGTTCCGTCTGACAGGTCGTAGGTCGATCTGGTCGTACGTTGGATTTCTATTTTCCAACACTATTTTCATTCAAACGAGTTATAAAAATATAAATCCCAAAAATTTAATCCATAATTATTGTACATAATGTAAAAAATACATATGTACTCTGTTGTACTGTAAACATAAATACAATCTAAAACTAATGTAAAAATTAATACAAATGAAATTCCGAATACATACAATAAAAAAAATTGTTCCAATGAAAAAATTGCAATTGAACATAAATTTTCAATTTTCACAGTCATGTTCTTTGGTTGAGGTAGATGGTTTTTCAAGGAACATGATGAGCTTTGAATAGTTTTTTTCTTTTTTTCTTCATATATCTTATGATAATAACGCACAGCATCTTGAATGATATGTCCAACTTTTGCAAAGCGTTCAACATTACAGTCCATTGCTTCAAAATTAGTGAGAAATTTATTCAGACCCCACAACTTTCAAACGGTACCTGAACAAATTCCTCCAGGAAATACCAGATAAACCACCTACACCTGGATACGTCTCAACCAACAACAACTCTCTGCTTCAGTGGTCCATAGTGTCCCGAAATAATTAACTAAAAGACTTATCCAGGTGGTGATACTGACTTAGCCATGTCCCAGGCTGATAATGCTGAAACCAATGTAAGTTATATGACCATTATTATTGCCAACAGCGAAAATTATAACAAACATTAAATACTTTATTAGGAAAAAGAAATTTTTAAAATGTAGCTGTGTGGTAAGAAGCCTGCTTTTTAACCACATAGTTCTGGGTTCAATCCCACTGTGTGGCACCTCGGGAAGGTGTCTTCTACTATAACCTCAGACTGACCAAAGCCTTATGAGTGGATTTATGTGTGTCTTTGCGTCTGTGTTTGTCACCCCACCATCACTTGACAACCAATGTTGGTGTGTTCAACAGTTCAGCAAATAGTTACTGATAGACTAAGTACTAGGCTTACAAAGAATAAGTCCTGGCATCAATTTCTTCAACCCAGGACTGTAGTAAAAAGACACTTGCTCAAGGTACCATGCAGTAGGACTGAACCTGGAACCGTGTGGTCGTGAAGCAAACTTCTTTACCACACAGTCACACTTGTGCCTGCTATTTAGTTAGCAGATTTAATTTTTTAAAAAATTTTTCTGAAATTTCTTGAGATGAAATTGAAAACAATAAAGATACCAGAAATAGTGAATACATTACCTAATTATTTAAAAATTCCTGAATCTATAATTTTCTTACCCTAGTGAGGATTAGAGAAATAGTAATTTGGTCAGCTTATATGTTTAGCATTCTTTAGCATGAAACCAACTGATAGGATATCATTTAGACATCAAAGACAGATTGGAGTAAAAAAACCAAATATGAAAAGGTTTGCAGCAAAAGGAATTTCTGACTGGCTTTTAATTCTAGCTGTGGTCTTTTTTCTTTCACTTTTATAGATAATGCTTTTGAGGAAAATGTAACCAACCACCACAACATTCCAATCTGTTTGTCCTAAATATATCCATCAAAAGAAATCAATATTATCATTTGGTAGTGGTAGGCTTGAGTGTTCTATGTCATTATAAGAGTTTAGTAGCTTATTGGGGGAGATAAAAGACTATAAAGATAATACCGTTTAGAGCTACTACAGTGAGATCATACAGACATACTGATTTTCTCAATGCTGAAATTATCAGGGAAATTATTTTAACAAAAAGGGTAAAAAAAAGTAAAGAATAATATGTGTGTGAGAGAGAGAGGAGGTGTTGCAAAGTTCCTGGCTTTCAATAAAAGAAAATACAGGGGTATCAGTTAATTATGATTTTATTCAACATATTCCCCCTCTCAGATTCACACACTTATTGCAGCAGTCCTTCAGTTTTTCTAAGCGCAGCAAAAGAACTCAGAAGGTTGGCCTCCAACCAGGCCTTTTGCGATACTCTTGAAACCAGGAACTTTTCAGCACCTCCTTGTATATATATATATATATAATAAATGCGAAAACTAATTTCTGTGTATCAGTGTGTCACACTTAGATCCCATCTCTCACTATTCAATGACACTCCTATTATTACTCATGATGGGATATGACTCTGGTGGAAGCAATTGCAACAAATTCTCCTAAACAACTCAGAGATCTGTTTGCAGATCTTCCCATTCAGCGTCAGTTGCTTTAAAGCTATATACTAGCTAAAAAGCCACCCGATATATGTGTGTATATATATGTGTGTATGTGAGTGTATATATATATATATATATATATATATATATATAAAACTTACTTGGAAATGGATGCGTGGTGTTCGATCACATAATAATATAAATGATATATATATATATATATATATATATATGCATATATGCATACATATATGTACATACCTACATATATATGTATATATACATGCATATGTGGGTACAGGACATCAAAAAAACGAGAACACGAAGAACAATCCCTTCATCAGTTGTCCCCTGTTTTATCTACTCCGCATTTTGAAGGTTGGGAAAAGACGCAACTTCATTAAAACAGTCTTTCTCGCAAAGCAAATTAAATAAAATTTGGGATTTTTGTGGAGGGGGTGGGGTTTAAAGTGATAACAAAAACAGGACAGTAAGAACAAAACAATAAAAATAAATGGTGAGGGCTGTTAAGCCATAACAAGGTGAAGTAGTGAACGCTGGAGAAAGGAACTATGAAAAAAGAAGGCAAAAGTAGGTGTTATCTCTTGTAAAGTGAGAGGAAAAAAGAATAGCCACTGGTCACATGTGAGCAACAAGAGGGTCAAGGAGGAAGAGTGAGGGAGAGAAAGAGAATGGTGAAGGGGAGGCGAAGAAAAATAGAAAGAAAGAATAATAATAGTGATAAAGGGAGAATAGAGAGTGTAGAGTGTGCATCAGAATTATTAAGATAAAACTTACTTGGAAATGGATGCAAAGGCATCTATCATATAATGATATAAATAATATATATATGTATGTATGTATATATATATATATATATATATATATATATATATATATATGCATATATACATACATATATGTACATACCTACATATATATGTATATATACATGCATATATGGGTACAGGACGTCAAGAAAAACAAGAACATAAAAAAACAAAAACATGGAAAACGAACTATTTTTTCGAACAACGAAAGACACAAATGGAAAACAAGACAAACAACACAAAAACGACCCTTCATCAGTTGTTAGCTGTTTTTCTAGCCTTGTATTTTGAGCATTTAACAATAAGATACGCTTTCGATAAAACAGTTGCTCTTGCAAAGCAAATTAAATAAAATTTGGGATTTTATGGTGGATTAAAATTGGTAAAACAATCAGGACAGTGAAAACAAATAGGAAGGGCTGCTAAGCCTAAATGTGGTTGTGGTGGCGAACGCATAAAACAAGCTTGGACAGGAGACAGACAAGAACATGTCTTCGTATTATTATATGATTGAATGCCATGCATCCTCTTCCAAATAAGTTCTATCTTAATAATTCTGATATGCACTTCACTATCTTTTTACTCTTTTGTTTTTCTCTCTTTCTTTCTCTTATTCTTTTATCTCCTCTTCTCCCATTATTCTATCCTATTACCCTTTCATTTTTCTCTTTTCCTTTCTCCCATTCCTGTTTTCTCTCACTTATCCTACCTCCAATTTTTCCTCTCCCCATCACAGTCCTCTGTCTGTCACTCTCTCTCCCTCACTCTTCCTCTCTTGCTCACGTGGCTCCCACGTGACCATCGACCATCTTTCTTCTCCTAACTTGTGTTTCTTTCTCTCCGTTGTAGCTGGATCAAGGAAGATGTGTTCTTGTTTGTCTCCTGTCCAAGCTTGATTTACACGTTCGCCACCTCAACCTCATTCAGGCTTAGCATCCCTTCCTGTTTGTTTTCACTGTCCTGTTTGTGTTACCAATTTTGACCCTCCGCAAAACCCCAAATTTTATTTAATTTGCTTTGTGGGAGCAACTGTTTTATCGAAAGCATGTCTTGTTGTTAAATGCTCAAGATACGAAGCTAAAAAAACAGCCAACAACTGATGAAGGGTCGTTCTTTGTGTTGTTTGTCTTGTTTTCCATTTGTTTGTTTCATTGTTCAAAAAATAGGTCATATTCCATGTACTCGTACTTCATATTTTTTGTTGTACACATTTCGTGACGTCCTGTGCCCACATATGCATATATATATATATATATATACGTATAGATGTAAGTATGTACATATATGTATATAAATATGCATATATATATATTATTTATATTATTATGATTGAACGCCATGCATTCTTTGCCAAGTAAGTTTTATCTATCTATCTATATAAATATATTTATATTTATACATATATTTATATATATATATTTATATATGTATATATATATTTATATATATATGTATATATACATATATATATATATATATATATATATATATATATATATATATATGATGTATGGTGAATTTATGGAAAGAAGTCCCATGAAACTCATCAATTTAGTTAAAAATGGAGAAGACAAGTTGTTCAAATATATAAGAGAATTTTAATTCTTATATATTGTAACAACTTGTCTTCTCTATTTTTAACTAAACTGATGAGTTTCATGGGATTTCTTTCCATAAATTCACCATACATCATATTTAAGTATTACTTTCATATCTTCGCAAATTTACGCCTGTAAACTATCTGCAAAATATGAAGAATCAACATTAGAAATCTTTTTCTGGAAACCTTCAAGTTAAAGGATGAATCTACATTCAACCTTTTTACACCTATATTACTATATTTATAACATTTTTCTAACATGACTATTTAAATATATACTTTAATCATATGACACAACTTACTAAATATCTAACTTGCTTTGTAATCATGTGTGCGCCTAACCTCGCGTGTGCGTATGTTCACATTTTTGCTAATGCTTGTATGAGTGTGTGTACTTGTGCCATGCAGCTTGCCTGGGGGTGTTTATACATACATATCGAGCGAGATCGTTGCCAGTGCCCCTGGACTGGCTCTTGTGTGGGTGGCACATAAAATACACCATTTTGAGCGTGGCTGTTGCCAGTACCGCCTGACTGGCCTTCGTGCAGGTGACACATAAAAGCACCCACTACACTCTCTGAGTGGTTGGTGTTAGGAAGGGCATCCAGCTGTAGAAACTCTGCCAAATCAGATTGGAGCCTGGTGTAGCCATCTGGTTTCACCAGTCCTCAGTCAAATCGTCCAACCCATGCTAGCATGGAAAGCAGACGTTAAACAACGACGATGATGATGATGATGATCTGTTAACGGTTATTTTCAATACTTTTCCCACTGGATTAAGTGTTCGTTTCTCTTTTTGTCTTCTGCAATTTTATTTTTGGATCTTCTATATATATATGAAGAATTTTCCTCCATCTAGCTTGTTTTTCTCTCTACAAAATGGAAAGTTGAATTATGGAACAGTCATTTTAACGAGTTTTTTAAAATTTATTTATCACCCGACGAGATACGTCTGCACCACCAGATACTCCTAAATCAGTTTTTGTGTGTCCCACAAGAAGTGTCGAAACAATTGTTGTGATTAATAATATATTCTTGTATATTCCATCTTCTGTCTTTCATTTGTTATATTACTATATATATGTGTGTGTGTGTATTTATAAAAGACAAAATAGAGTGAAAATCTCTCGAAGACTTGTGTTATATGATTAAAGCATATATTTAAATTGTCATGTTAGAAAAATGTTAGAAAATTTTGTGCGTAGTGTTATTGTTTAGGGAGAAATAACCGGTTTTGTATTTTCTTTTCAAATTTCTCATATTTCTTTACTGATATTGTGTCATGTCTTTGCTAGAAATTTGAAAAGAAAATATGAAACCAGTTATTTCTCCAAAAAGAATGTCACTACACACAAAATTTTATAACATTTTTCTAACATGATGATTTAAATATATTTTTTAATCATATAACACAAGTCTTCTGTAGTTTATTCACTCTATTTTATCTTTTATACATCCAACCATGAGCTTTCCCACACCAACTCGAATACCAGAAGTAGAGTAATATGCTCTATTAAAAAACAGAAAAAACTGTTACTCAGAGTTTCATGTTCCCATTCATCAGACAGTTTTGTTTAGAATGGAGCAAGATAGAGTTATATGCAGAAATACAATTACTGTGATAGGTACACATTTGAAAATGGTTTTGTTTCATTGGTCCTTTCATCTAACGGTCTTTTCAATAACTGGTTGCATGAAATTACAATTGCGGTTTAAAATCAAATTATTATAAAAATCAAACACAACCTATAATATACGTATATACACAAAACATACAGGCATTGATACATGGTTAAAACATAAATATATAGAAATGCAAATGCATGTAATTCTTAAAATTACTTTCTAAACATTTTCAATCTAGCCATAAGTTTTATAGCATTTTTAATAGAACATTGAAGGTTAGCTATTCTTGTTGCAAAATCTTTGCCTATTTTATTAATCAGTATAACACAAAAATTATTACAAACAACCACAATGCTGAATCTAATCTGAGGAATTGCAACTCCAAAGATAAGACTTGCTGTCTGTTGGAAGGTAAATGTCTTGAAAACGGAATTGTTTATAGAGCTAAAATGCAAGTAGATGGTTCACAAGAATATAAAACTTACACAGGGGCTTCAGAAAATTCATTCAAGATTTGGTTTTATTCCCACCGAAATTCATTCTGATACCCCAAGAATAGGACAGCAACTAGTCTTGCAAAGTATGTCTGGGAATTGAAAGAGAATAACACCCGTCTTTTCAATATAATCTGAGAAATTTTTAGAAAAAGCTTTATCATACAAACATGGAGCTTATAAAAAACCCATGAAATGTAATCTTTGCCTCTCAGAAAAGTTCTTCATCCTGTTCCAGGATAAACATGCTTGGAACCAGAGACATGAGCTCTTAAATTCCTGCAAGCACACCGCAAGGTTTAAAATGTTAACTGATAAAATACCATATGGGTAAAATATTTTGACTTTTGGAAAATTTTGACTCTCACATTTGAATTTGACTTTACACCTTATAGTTATTTTTGTATTACAATGATAGTATATATTTCAACTTTACAGTTTATATTTACATCTGAGTTTTAAGAAAGCCTTCAACTGTTTTACAAATTTAAGCTTAAGATTTGCTGAGGTTTATTTTTATTGTTTACTCACGCTTTTAATTATGTTATATTAATTTATTGTGCAATTTCCTCATTTTTACATTTTAATATTATATATAGCAGTTTTTTTTCTTAAATGTGTCTTTGCGTATATACATTATAATATATATTTATCTTGAAATAAAGATATGTCTATCTCCATATATCTGTGTGTATGTATATATTGGATCTATTTCAAAACGGGGGCACCAGTTTTCATTTATGTTTTATGCAGTGTTTTTGGTACCGAAAGACTTTCAAACTTCATATACTTATCTATTTTGTGTTATAGAACAGAAAAAAATTTTTGTATTCGAATTTATTTCATGTAAAAAATTGTCTTATTTCGATAATTTCTACTAATCACTGACGTCTATTCAGTTGAAAACAGTTAGCGCTGTAACGGTGTATATCGTATTAATCCCCGAACCCTAACTAGACTGTTAACCCTAACCCTAACTCTAAAATTGTTACACACATAGATACGCACAGCGTAATTTATTATATAAACAATATATGCGTATAAATTACGATTAAACCGGATGAAATATGTCACAGGGTATAACATTTTTATAACCGCCCAGCAGTAACTCTATTCAGCTGAATAGACGTCAGTGATTGGTTGAAATTACAGAAATACAACTTTAACATGGAATAACTTGCGATGTACGTTTTTTTGTTAAGAAGACTAAGAGTAAAAGATGTTTTATATGACACATTCTACCAGTGTCCCAAGTTTCAAAGTGTTTCGTTAAGAAAATACTGGTGCCCCCGTTTTGAAATAGATCCTATATATCTGTGTGCTGTGTGCGTGTGTGTGTGTCGGGATAGCACCTGTGCCCAGCGTCGCCTTCATGGTGCGTGTGTGTGTGTCGGGATAGCACCTGTGCACAGCGTCGCCTTCATGGCACTTGTGCCCGTGACATGTGTAAGGATTTTCGAGCGAGATCGTTGCCAGTGCCCCTGGACTGGCTCTTGTGCGGGTGGCACATAAAATACACCATTTTGAGCGTGGCCGTTGCCAGTACCGCCTGACTGGCCTTCGTGCGGGTGACACGTAAAAGCGCCCACTACACTCTCTGAGTGGTTGGCGTTAGGAAGGGCATCCAGCTGTAGAAACTGGCAAATCAGATTGGAGCCTGGTGTTGCCATCCGGTTTCACCAGTCCTCAGTCAAATCGTCCAACCCATGCTAGCATGGAAAGCGGACGTTAAACGATGATGATGATTATATATTATTTGGGTATGTATTTGCGAATGTATTTATTTGTATATTTGTACGCGTGTCTATATGTGTGTGTATTTGTATGTATGTTTGTATTTATGTAGATATGCCTGTCGTTTAATGTGTGCGTTTTGCAAGCTGAACGAAGTATCTAACTTTTGTTAGATACTTTTAGGAACGCCAATCCTCTCACTCTCTCTACTTCTCTTTTTCCCCTTTCTCTCTCTAATTTTCTGTTTCTTTTTCTTCTTTTCCCTTTTTTCTTTCTCACAACACTTGTTATTCTCTGATACTTTTTTCCTTTTCTTTCTTTCACCTGTAACATCTAAGTTGTATAAGCATACACCAGGAGGTTTTATGCGCGTGTGTGTGTGCATGTATACATGTATTTGCATTTGTATATATTTATGTTTTGCCTATAAATCTCTCTA
>NC_142932.1:86203920-86231420 GCF_046866305.1 Octopus bimaculoides
ACACAATTTTAAGTTGGTATATATTACCTGAGGCTTTCAAATACTCTAGTTACCAGGTGTCACATTATAACTGAGTAAATGTTTCATGACTTCTACCTCACTATTTCTGCACTTACAGGCCAAGGCATTTAAGAAGCAAATGGCATTGTCCATGAAGTCATACAGGTGTACAATTTACCATAGCCTGCTTAACCATGCAGAGGTGGGGTACAGTTCAGCACAGTCCACCAAACTATACAGGGCACAGTTCACAACAATCCACCAAGCCATACAAGAGTACAGTTCATGGTATTGTTCACCTAATCATACAAAGGTATAGTTCACCACAGTCCACCAAGCCATACAGGGGTACAATTCACAACAACCAGGGCATACAAAGGTACAGTTCACCACAGTCCCCCAAGCCGTACGGGGTGCACAGTTCACAACAATCTAGCCATACAAAGGTACAGTACACCACAGTACACCAAACCATACAGGGATATAAGTCATACATGAGTACAGTTTACCACAGTCCACCTAGCCATATAGGGGTACAGTTTACCACAGGAATACAAGTCAATGTAGTCCACCTAGTCATACAGGGGTACAGTTCACCACAGTCCACCAAGCCATACAGGGGCACAGTTCACAACAACCTAGCCATACAATGGTACAGTTCACCACAGTACAAGTCAATGTAGTCCATCTAGTCATACAGGAGTAGAGTTCACTACAGTTCAGCTAACTATACAGGAGATACCCAAGAGAGAGAGAGCGAGAGAGAAAGAGAGAGAGAGAAGGAGAGAGAGAGCGAGAGAGAAAGAGAGAGAGAGAAGGAGAGAGAGAGCGAGAGAGAGAGAGATGAGGTTACAGACATACAAAGCAAGGTTTGCTATCATTAACAACATATTGAACAAAATATATACATGGGAAGCCTTCCTTTGCCTCTGTAAATTATATTAATGTTATAGGGGCTGCGTATCAGAAAGATTGTTATAGACTGTTTGTAGAAGAGTGTTGTGTGATGATTGATAGTGAGGAACAAGCCAATTGCCAATTTTAACTGAGTAAGTGCCCTGAAATGTAAAGCAACAAAGTCATAGGGTGTGGAAGTTAAGATTGACTGCAGGTGACAGTCAAACTTGACAGGGTTGAAAGGAAGGAAGTAAGAAGTAAATTATGCCCAGAAGCTAGGCAGTGAGAGAGGTGGGGGTTATGTTATTCAGAGATAATCAGATAGAGGAGTGGGATTGTGTTCACTGTTCTCTACTGAGAGGATGAAATGTAACCACCCCTAGACAGGTGATCGAAGGCTGAAAGTATGTGAATGTTTGTATGTATTTCTGTTGTATGTGTATCCATGCATGCACATGTGGCAACAGACTGCCATATCCAATAAAAATTAAGCTTTCAAATTTTTAAACTTGTCCAATATCATGAAAAAGAAAGAAGAATTATATGAACACAAACTTTATTTTGTTTACTCATTTAGAGATGGGGAGAAATAATCATCATCATCGACATTCCATGCTGGCATGGGTTGGACAGTTTGACAGGACTGGCAAGCCAGAAGACTGTACCAGGCTCCAATCTGATCTGGCAAGGTTTCTACAGCTGGATGCCCTTCCTAACACCAATCACTCCAAGAGTGTAGTGGGTGCTTTTTACATGTCACCAGCATGGGAGCCAGTCAGGCGACACTGGCAATGACCACGCTCAAATGGTGCCACTGGGATGGGAGCTAGTCAGGTGGCACTGGCAACGACCATTCTTGAATGGAGAATTATATTTACACACGAGTGCCGAAATGGCTTGTTGTCCAAGGGAACTGTAATGCGGGGAAATAAGATACAGTTCACCCACCTTCTTGTTGTCAGCTGTCGGATCTTTTTTAAAACGGGGGCCACATTTTTCATTAATGTTTTACGTAGTGTTTTTGGTACCGAAAGACTTTCAAACTTCTTATACTTATCTATTTTGTGTTATA
The DNA here is from genome assembly GCF_046866305.1 of Octopus bimaculoides. Taxonomy (NCBI): domain Eukaryota; kingdom Metazoa; phylum Mollusca; class Cephalopoda; order Octopoda; family Octopodidae; genus Octopus; species Octopus bimaculoides. The sequence goes on from NC_142932.1 coordinate 86,205,890, forward strand.
GAACAGAAAAATATTTTTGTATTCGAATTTATTTCATGTAAAAAATTGTCTTATTTCGATAATTTCAACCAATCACTGACAAGTATTCAGTAGTTTACATTTACTCCTTTGGCTGATTAAGCCATAAGCTTCGTTTTATTTGCTTTTTTAATTTTCTTTTTTTTTCTTTGTTTTATTTGCTTTTTTCTTTTTAAATTTGCTGTTTTATCCTAACCCTAACCCTATCACTGATAGAATTGTTTCAGAATCGTTTGTTTATGTAGTCGGCACTTAATGTATATCGGCTGAATGGACGTCAGTGATTGGTTGAAATTACAGAAATACAACTTTAACATGGAATAACTTAGGGATTTCTTTTTTTTTTAAGAAGACTAAGAGAAAAAGATGTTTTATATGACACATTCTACCAGTGTTCCAAGTTTCAAAGTGTTTCGTTAATGAAAAATGTGGCCCCCGTTTTAAAAAAGATCCCAGCTGTCCAGCTGTACTAAGTGCAAAACTCACACCCTACCTGTCGCACCTAATGTAAGCAGCTGCTACTACCAATCCTGCTAGCTCACTTTACTGACATCTGTTCACAGTGAGTGCCCCAAGCTGAAAAAAGACGACCCTGATCTTGCTACCCTCACTTCCTCTCTCCCCCTTCCTGTTCTGGTCAGGCCCCTTGACCATTGACGTCACAGCCCTTTCCTTTTGGCTCATCTCATCCCTACAGTATAATGGTCTATAATACCTAAGAGGTCTACATTATATAGATCCAGTCTATATCTAACAGGTCTATGTAATACAGTGGTCTATAATACTTAATAGGTCTACATCAAATAGATCAGATCTATAAGTAAAAGGTCTATGTTGTACAGTGGTCTACACTACCTAAAGGTCTACATTATATAGATCCACTCTATATTTAAGAGGTCTATGTAGTACAGTGGTCTATAATACCTGATAGGTCTACACCATATAGATCTGGTCTTTAAGTAACAAGTGTCTATAGTAAGTGGTTTATAATAAAAGGTCTATGTCATATAGATCTGGTCAATATCTAACAGGTCTTTGTACTAATGGTGGTCTTACAGATCCATATATATATATATATATATATATATATATATATATATATATATATATATATATATATATATATATATCATACAGACCTGTATAGTACAGATCTAGCCTGTAACTGTTACAGCAAAACACAATTATTGAAGACAGAAGAGTTTTGTGACAACAGAGGTTAAATGCCAGTTATTTCCTGTGGCAACCTAGAATACCTTAAATGGTTTTTACCTTACATTTCTACTAACAGAGATCTCTATGAATTATAACAAATTCTACTCATTATATCTGTATAAATTAACTCTCCCTACAATATCTTCTGTAGTAAAATCTGATAGCAATAACTGTAATATTAATGAATGAATAAAGAGTGATATTTCATGTTGCTCAATAGTTAATTACTAATTATGGCAACTTACTCAATAGAATGTTGACGAATATGAAGTAACTTCATTGCTATTGCTGTTATAATAGTTCTAAATGCTACATTCAGTGGTAATTTTATAAACTGCATCCATTGCATAAAATAAATGGATTCAGAAATAGTTGTACAATCGCTTCATAGTTTGTGACAGAGTGAAATACAAATCACAGTAAAAGCAGGGTTTATATATGAATATATATGTATGTATATATGCACATGCATATATTTATATATATGCATGTGTATACATGAATATGCATATATTTATATATATGCATGTGTATACATGCATATGCACACAGAAGCAACAGAATGACAACACAAATATTTCAGCTGACTCAAATACTTGCTGGTTCATGAAAGAATAATTTTATTAATCTTGTTAATCTTTAGAAGTTGAGGATTATTAAATATTTCTTTTGAAGAACGGAAAGAAAGATGCAAAAAAAACCTCCAAAAAACACAGCAATTGGATTATTATAAAAAATTTTCTTCTTTCCACAAGGAATAAAGAAATATGAGTTTTTTCAAAACTATTTAAAATTTTGTTTTTGGATTTGGTTTGCAAGATTCTTTATGTGAGTTCATGTGTTGAAGCATATTCTGTTGTGTCTGGGGAGAGTCATTCTCTTTTAGTGACTTATAAATTGACACACTCACTGGTAAAATTTCCACTCATTTACTTATTTATTTCTCTAAAATTTTCATTGCGTCTTGCAAGAGTCAACAACTATTGAAAAGGTTGCAAGATGCAACGAAAACTTCAGAAAAATAAATAAGTAAATGAGTGGAAATTTTACCAGTGAGTGTGTTAAATTATAAGTCACTAAAAGAGAATGACTCTTCCCAGACACAACAGAATATTTTAAATTTAATTCTCTAAATATAACAAAAGAAAGTTGCTGCTGTTGGTGGCATCATTATCATCATTTAGTGTCCATACTCTATGCTGGCATGTTTATGAATTTGATACTATAATTTAGAAGAAAATTAAGATTTCAATGAAATGTATAAATTAAACTGAGTTTATTTTATACAAGTTGTGAAGCTAAAATCTGCCATTTATTTTGCAGTACATTATGGCATCAAAACAAAACATTGCTAATATGTTCAATAATACATTTTGATTATTTTATTTTGATGTCTGCTTGTGCTAATTGCCAAGTAAGGGAACAAATAAGAACAGTGATGGCAAATAATCAGACTGAGAAGGAGATCAAGCTTAAAGATGTTTAGTTCTTTACTCCAGCTATGAGTCTTCATTGTTCTGTTGTTTTTCCAGAGTTTTCTTATTCTTCATGTTGGTGGAATTACAAATAAAACAAGAAAAATTACATAAAAGGCATCAGAAATAAATAATGCAGGATAAAACCTTTTACTCTGCTTGAATAAATCAATTTAATTATTGAATTAAGATTGCTATGTTAAGATTTCAACTTCAAGCTAAGGAAGTTATGTTGGTTTTGATTTCTTGAATAATGATAGTTGTCACATGGCCCTGAAACATGAAAGAACATTTTGTAAAAATTGTAATTCTTGCCATTTAAGCATGAAATTTGTACTACCATGAACAATTAGAACAGATTATATTAAAACAAATTTCAGGTCAAATTATATTTACTCTGTAACTTATAAGATATTTGTAAGAAAGTCAAGAGACTAATTTTATGCTTCAGAATAGGTACACTCATCTGCATTCAGATTATTCTGTCAAATCTTGCTGAGGTCAACTTTTCCTTTCATCCTTTCAGGGTTGATAAAGTATCAGTCAAGTCCTAAAGTCCCATGATGGTATTGACTAAGCTGCTCCCTTCCTCTGCTGTCCTTGTGCCTAAATTAGAAACAAATGTTCACTAAATCTGCATCTACATAAAATAGACAGTTACAGCTAGGTCCCTTGATTTAGTAATATTGATTTAAAATTTTGGCACAAGGCTAGCAATTTCAGGAGAGGGGGTAAGTTAATTACATTGACCTTAGTGTTTAACTGGTACTTATTTTACAGACCCCCAAAAGGATGAAAGGCAAAGTTGACAACGGTGGAATTTGAACTCAGAACATGAAGATGGACAAAATGCAGCTCAGCATTTTGCCCAGCATGCTAACGTTCGACCAGCTTGCTGCCTTACTTGATTTAGTAATATTAATAGCTTTAATTAATTGTTAATTAAACATTACAACTTTAATTAAGGTATGTTACTGTAATAAAAATTAGGTAATAACTGCTTAATTAACATTGTCTTAGCAATCCTTTCTACTATAGGCATAAGACCTGAAATTTTGGGGAGGGTCTAGTCAATTGCATAGTGTGTGTGTGTGTGTGTGGGGGGGGACAAATACAAAGGCGCACATACACACAAACATGCATGTATACACATTGTATATGTGTGTGCGTGTGTGTGTGTGTGTGTGTGTGTGTGTATAAAGAAATAATTGAGATTCAGTGGGATTAGGTACTTACGTTGAAGCACCAAGTCAGTCCAGTATCATCCGCACAGCTTGACGTAAGGCGAATAAAATCAAAATGGAATATTAACAAGTAGGACACATTAATATAATTTTTCAGATGTAATGATTGCATTGTTCAATTAAATGGACCCACTTGAAACGGTCATACTGCATCACTATTTGATATCCTGTTGCATATTTTGATTATATATATATATTCACACATACACACATATACACACAAACACACACACTCATAGGCACTGGTTGGCCTGGAGCTATTGTACAAGACACTTCCCCAATGTGTCATGCAATGGGACTGAACTTGAAACTACACACCCTTTCCTGCAACTGTAAAATTATTAAGTGTGCCCAAAATTAAATATTTTGTTCTGTGACAACAATTTGAACTCATAACCTACAGAGCAATATTGTAATCATTGATAATTAATGAGAGGAAAAGTCAGCTGGGGAGAGATTATGTGTCTGCATGTGAGAGAGAGTAAGAGAAAGCCCATATATGTGTGCATGTATGCGAATAGGTATAGATGAGAAACAAAGAGACAGATAGGTAGATTGACAGAGTGTGTATATATGTATTTATGTACATACATATATTTGTGTGTAGTGCATGTGCATATCTTCACGGGAAGATGTGAGTATGAGGATGTCATCTATGTACCTGGTGAAGAAGGCGCATGAGCGGCAGATGTTGAGTACTCGACATTCCAGTTGGTTCATATAAGTGATGGCTAGTAGGCCTGAAAGACTGGATCCCATGGGGAGACCTGTTGTCTGTTTGTATATGTGGTCCTGGAAAGAGAAGTAGGTGTTGTCCACGATGATGGACAAAAGTTGATGTATATCAGCTGTGGTAAGTCCGAAGCATTGGATCTCGGATGTTATTATGCAGTGAGTCAATAGGTTGACCGCTGAGTGTGCTGGCACCGTTGTGTACATTGAGACAACGTCAAGACTAAAAGCATATCTGTTTTGCCTGAGTTGGTTTAGGAGCAATTGATACAGCCTTTTGATGACTTCGTCAGAGTTTTTGACGTGTCCAGGAAAGGTGGAGAGTATGGGTTTCAGGATGTGAAAAAGTAACCAGGATATTTTATATAGAGATCCTTCCATGCTGGAGGCAATGGGTCTAAAAAATCTGGGTAATCTACTGTTCTTTGTGATGAAATTGTTCTTGAATTTATTATGTATTTGTCTCTGTCTACAGATGTCCGTCCAAGCGGTATTAATTGAGTCCTCAATCCTGGTCGCAGTTATATCTGTCACTTCAGAATATAGCCTGTCATTGCTTAAATGTTCTAGTGCCAGTCTATCATATATTTCACAAGAAATAAGGCAGATTTCTTTTCCTTTATCTGATGGTAAGTATACAAGGTTTTTGTTTTTTAGTTTAGTCAGTGTTTTATGTTGTGCTTTGGTTAAGTTTGGAGTTATTTTCAATTCCTTCCTTAAGATGTTGGAGATAGATTGTTTCAATCTGGATAGTTTGTGGTTGAGTTCTTGCTTGGTTGGGGGTGGGTGGAGTGGGTGGTCTAGTTGGTATGTGGGAAATTTGCCGAGTGTGTTGTTCTTCTTTATCACTGATAGCCATTTGAATTGGTAGGCTGTTTGACAAAAGTTGGCTTCCAGGTCGAATAAGATTTTTTCATTCAGCTGTTGGCTCAAGATAAATTTAGGGTCCAGACTGAGAAGTTCTAGTTCTTCATGGGAGAGTGACTCACTCAAGTCTGTGACTAGGCATTTCGTTGCTGATGGTGTGCTGGCATCCTTGGTGTTAGTGTTATCTCGTTCAGTGGACGTGTCCTGTTCATCTGTGTCGGTGTAATAGGCCAAGTTGTGTTGGTATTTGGTACAAAGCCACTGAAGAGGCTGACAGAATATCCACAACATTCAATAGCATGGACATGAACATAAAGTTCGCTATAGAACATCCCGACATTACTGGATTGCTATCACTACTTGACTTCAAACTGAATATAATGGAAGAAGGGGAGATCCACACTGAGTTCTACAGGAAAGCAGCCAGTAGAGATGTGTTTGTCCAATACAATTCAGCACTTCCACTCAGTGCCAAAATAGGATACGCCAGAAATGAACTTGCATGCATCCAGAGCAAGTGCAGCAGAACGGAGGACAAAGTGACCCACACTACACACTTCCTAGATATACTGAAAACCAACGGGTACCCTAGATCTATTGTAAATCGGCTTAAGTATCCAAGATGACCAACATGCCGAACACATAGAAAACCCAGCAACACATGCTTCCTTAAAATACCCCATTTTAGAGAGAGGGTAACTACATCCATCCAAAGAGCCATAAGAAGAGAAGGGCTAGACATACAACTAGCTCACTCTGACCCCTCTTTGAGAAGACACCTTGCAAAGAAACGAACAAGGGACAACAATCAATGTACACTAACAAACTGTCCCATCCGTGATACAGATTTATACCAATGGGTAAACAAATGCAACAAGTTCTATGTGGGTAGCACAACAAGACTGTTACACGTCCGCATCAAAGAACATCTGAATACGAGAGCCTCCTCCTTCAGAAAACATCTAGACAGATGCCGGAACACTGACAAAAACATAACAGTCACAACTGAAGCCAATGAAAGAAATTTGGGTAATTTAAGAATTAAGGAAGCTATACTCATACACAGACTAGGGCCCCAAATTGACAACAGACTGGAGGTTGGTAATCAATATATCATTTAGCTACATCTAGATGTGTGTAGGTTCATTTAGAAGAGAAAAAAAAGAAGGGAAAAAGGGAAGCTGCACGTATAATACATAACTTAGAAGCAGCGCTATAGATGTACCAGTACATACGAGATTAAAACATGGCTGACCTCACGCACTTCTCATGAGGAATTCCAGAAGGAGCTTCATGAGACCACTGTTGAGATGCTTAAAAAAAAAAAAAAAAAAAAAGCCGTTGGAAAACCTTAGAGTCAACCCAGCTAAAACCAGCGACTCCATCTAAGAATATCTGAAGAAGTAATTTTATTCTGAAATATCATCAGACTACGGATGACTAAATTACAAGATGTATATAGCCCATTGTTTGTATTATAGTGCATTGTTGTACCTTTCAAAACTTTTTATTCTTTTTATGTATATATTTCTTTTCAGGTACACGACACTGCTTTCCCCCTTCCCAGGCTACAGGCCCACACCCCCAACACCCATACTGTTAGGATTGGCACTCTCAACGTCGGCACGCTGAAAGGTAGATCTGGTGAAATTGTTGAGATGCTTGAACGGAGACGCGTAGATATGTGCTGCATCCAGGAAGTAAGATGGAGAGGAGGTTCTGCGAGGTTCCTCACAGGCAAAGAACACAGGTACAAGATTTTCTGGGCAGGGAACACTGACGGGTTCGGGGGCGTAGGAATACTTCTAGCAGAGAAATGGGTGGATAAGGTAATCGAGGTCGTTAGAGTAAGTGACAGAGTACTTAAGATCAGACTAGTGCTTCATCATAGATTAGCTACTGTCATCTCAGCCTATGCACCTCAACCGGGGCTACCAGATGGTCTGAAAGACCAATTCTATGACACCCTCTTACAAACTACCTTGTCGACGAGTGACAGGGACCTACTCTTTGTGGCTGGAGACTTCAATGGTCATGTCGGACGTCGTGCTGGAGGCTTCCATGGCATACATGGAGGCTATGGCTTCGGTTCCCGCAACGAGGAGGGAACCAGACTGCTGGAGTTCTGTGATGCAACTGATCTTATGGTCTGCAATACCAACTTCAGGAAACCTGCCAGTCACCTACCGCTCCGGCAGACACTCTAGCCAAATCGACTACATCCTCGCCAGAAATAGGGAAAGAGGGCGGCTTATAAATGCCAAAACCTACCCAGGCGAAGAATGTACCCCACAACATAGATTAGTAGTTAGCGACTTTGGGATCAAGGCAAAATGGGTGCCCAGAATTAGACAGGCTTGGAGGAGAAGGGTGTGGAAGCTTAAAGACCCTGCAAATGGACAGAGACATAGAGACAAGTTACTTGAAGCATTTAACGAAATAGAAGGGGATATAGCATCATACAACGTGGAAGACAATTGGAGATTTCCGTATGTCGACCCAATAGAGGGACCAGCTATCCGAGTTGATAGTACCGGGGTAGATAAAGCAATTAAGAGTATGAAGACCGGGAAAGCCCCCGGCCCATCAGGAATCACTGCAGAAATGCTCAAAATATCTGGCAGTGTTGGCTATAGCCTAGTCACCCATATTACGAACCAGGTGATACACGAAGGAGTCATACCCAATGACTGGTGTAGCAGCATCATAGTCAACTGCTACAAAGGTAAAGGTGACGCTTTAGATACAAATAATTACAGAGGCATCAAGCTGTTAGATCAGGTTATGAAAGTTACAGAGAGGGTCATAGCCCAACTAATTAGAGAGCGAATCAATTTAGATGAGATGCAGTTTGGGTTCGTGCCAGGTAAAAGCACTACTGATGCCTTATTTCTAGTGAGACAGCTGCAGGAGAAATACCTAGCTAAGGATAAACCTCTGTACCTGGCTTTCGTTGACATGGAGAAAGCCTTTGACAGGGTCCCCCGATCCCTTATCTGGTGGTCAATGAGGAAACTTGGGATAGAAGAATGGTTAGTGAGAGCTGTGCGAGCCATGTACAGAGATGCTGCCAGTAAGGTGAGGGTTGGAAATGAGTACAGCAATGAATTCCGGGTAGAGGTAGGGGTCCACCAAGGTTCCGTCCTCAGCCCCCTCTTATTTATCATAGTCCTCCAGGCAATCACAGAGGAGTTCAAGACAGGTTGCCGCTGGGAGCTCCTCTATGCTGATGACCTTGCCCTAATTGCGGAGTCACTATCAGAACTAGAGGAGAAGTTTCAGGTGTGGAAGCAAGGTCTAGAATTGAAGGGCCTTAGAGTCAACCCAGCTAAAACCAAAATCCTAATAAGTAGGAAGGTAGATAAAACACAAACCCCTTCAGGTAGATGGCCCTGCTCAGTATGTAGAAAAGGAGTAGGTAGTAACTCTATAAGATGTACCCGGTGCAAGCTATGGACACATAAGAGGTGCAGCAACATCAAAGGCAGGTTAACTAGCAAGTTAGTTTTTATTTGTGGCAGATGTTCAGGTGCAATAAAGACTGTAAACAAACAGGAAACAACTTCTATCTCATTCCAGGGTGAAAAACTAGAGGTAGTCGATAGCTTCCGCTATCTGGGCGACCAAGTTAGTAGTGGGGGTGGGTGCGCTGAAAGTGTAGCTGCTAGAATAAGAATAGCCTGGGCAAAGTTTAGAGAGCTCTTACCCCTGCTGGCGACAAAGGGACTCTCACTCAGAGTAAAAGGCAGACTGTATGACGCATGCGTACGAACAGCCATGCTACATGGCAGTGAAACATGGGCTGTAACTGCTGAGGACATACGTAAGCGCGCAAGGAATGAAGCCAGTATGCTCCGTTGGATGTGTAATGCCAATGTGAATACCCGTCAGAGTGTAAGTATCTTGAGAGAAAAGCTGAACATTAGAAGCATCAGTTGTGGTGTGCAAGAGAGACGATTGCGCTGGTATGGACATGTGGTGAGAATGGATGAGGATAGCTGCGTGAAAAAGTGCCACACCCTAACAGTTGAGGGAACCCGTGGAAGAGGTAGGCCCAGGAAGACCTGGGCTGAGGCAAGACCTTCGTACATTGGGCCTCACCGAGGCGATGACTACTGACCGAGACCTTTGGAAATGTGCTGTGCGTGAGAAGACCCGGCAAGCCAAGTAAGATCGTTGCCAGTGCCCCTGGACTGGCTCTTGTGCGGGTGGCACATGAGATGCACCATTTTGAGCGTGGCCGTTGCCAGTTCCGCCTGACTGGCTCCCGTAGGATTTTCGAGTGAGATCGTTGCCAGTGCCCCTGGACTGGCTTGTGCGGGTGGCACATAAAAGACACCATTTCGAGCGTGGCCGTTTTCGTGCGGGTGACACGTAAAAGCACCCACTACACTCTCTGAGTGGTTGGCGTTAGGAAGGGCATCCAGCTGTAGAAACTCTGCCAAATTAGATTGGAGCCTGGTGTTGCCATCCGGTTTCACCAGCCCTCAGTCAAATCATCCAACCCATGCTAGCATGGAAAGCGGACGTTAAACGATGATGATGATGATGATGATGATATATGTATATATGTGTGTGTATGTGTTTGTATGTGGTTAATGCAAGTATGTATGCAGTTGGTACATTTATGTGTGGGTATGTGTGTGTGTATATATATATATGACTGTGTGTGTTTTTGTGAATGCACATGTTTCTAGTTTAGACATGCAACAGAATAGAAATTTCCTAATCCTGACCTAATTATCTCCCCCATCCACAGCACCTGTCCAATATCACCTTATATGAATCATGTTGACACCTGTCTTCCTAACTAGATTACCACTGGAACATGTCAATCACACAAAGTGAGAGACTTTCTAAGACATTTCCAGTGAAACATTCCAATGTTTAAGACAAGCCTACGCAGCTCATCCCCCTCTCTCTCTCCCTCTCTCTCTCTCTCTCTCTCTCTCTCTCTCTCTCTCTCTCTCTCTCTCTCACACACACACACACACACACAGGTGGTCTATATTGGTTTCATGATAAATGCTGCCAACACATCCCCTGTGAAACATTCCAATGTTTTAAGACAAGCCTGCACAGTACCTCTGACACACAGAGAGCAGGTGGGAGGTCTAATTGGGTTCATGATAATACTGTGGACATTTAAAACCCTTCTCCTGGTCAGTTTTGAACAATAAACAAAAGGAAATGCTTGGATTTTAATTCTTGGTTTTGATTTGTTTACTCTTCATACCTAGTACAATGGCTCAATGACTGAGAGATAGGTTAAGTAGCTGGACAACTGATCATAAGGTCATAAGTTCAAGCCTTATAATGAGAATTATTGTTCTGAGGCATATAAGTTTACTTGTTTTTATTTTGTGAGACTAAACTAGCTAAATCAGGCTCTATGTGGTTCTCTTTCATAGTTCAGTGGTTAGCAATAAGACTGGAAACATTCAATTGTAAGAACTATTATTCCAACAAGTCAACTATTCCACTCATATTAATGGAAAATTCAATGTAAAACAAGAGAAAAATTATGCCTTTCCTTTTTCCCTAATCAACATAAAAAAAAGGATATTCCATGTGGGAAGGTCACAATTGTGTCAGATCTGTCAGACTGTCAAATAATACATATTTTTTTTTTCAGAAGCTGGTCCACAGGATTTATTAAGAAAACTTCATGGGCAACAAAGTATAAATTTATACAATAATGTAATAGGAAATAAAACTCAGTATGGATTATCAAAAACTTGGTATGGGTCACTGGTGGTCCACCTGGACAACATTGTGCATCATCAAGATAGGATCAATACATAGAAAATCATGAGAAAGAAACTGTAGCCAAATCTCCCTCAAATTCCCATTTCAAAAAATAGAGCATAATGAATAATGAACTCATGGATATTATACCAGAGAAAACATAGTATGTCATGGCTCTGACCATAGACATGACCAGTTGGGGCTCCTGGGCCTAAACAACAACAACAACAACAACCACAACAGAAAACAATGGTAGTAATAGTTTATATCCTTTCAGTTTAAAGATAGCAATCAGTTTGTAGAATCTCAGTGTACAATCTGGTGTGCAATCTTTAACTAAAACTGGATAATTAAATAAAAGTAAAGGCTTACATACCATGATTGAGGAGAAATTAATTAAAACTTTTCAGGATATAGCTTCATTTCTTCAAATATTCTCTGTTCTATAAGAGGTACCATCTTATGGTCGGAAGATAAATCACTGCTAAGAAACACTTGTTTACCAGTTTTCTTGGCTGCAAATAATAGTGTCAGAAATGTAACAATGTTGTATGAATTTGGTTAGTTTCACTGGACTACAAGAAAAATACTTGATTTTATTCCTCCATTTAATGATGCTAAAGGTATTTAGCTTTAATAAAATTTCAGAAGCCATAATTAGATAATCTGTCCTCATTGCGGGTTAGTCTTTCTTGAAGTTAAATACAAGAAGAGAAACCATTGTCTTAGATGAGATAAAGTATAACAGTTATATTTCAAAGAGATAGTCTTTCTGTAACGCTGTTTTAACTAGCAGTGAATTCCTTACATTACTTTTTGAGAAAGTGAATCAACCCTTCACCATTTTTGTTGCAGACATCAACTACAACCTGAGATATGACTTCGTTTTGGATAATCTTATGCTACATATAAGAAATACAACCAATATAAAAAGATCCTTGAAGGTGGCGAGCTGGCAGAATGTTAGTGAACCAGGCAAAATGCTTAGTGGCATTTCATCCATCACTATGCTCTGAGGTCAAATTCTGCCAATGTCTACTTTGCATTTCATCCTTTTGGGGTTGGTAAAATAAGTACCAGTTAAGTACTGGGGTTAATGCAATCAACTTACCCACTCCCTCGAAATTGCTGGCCTTGTGCCAAAATTTGAAACCAATATGAAAAGACCCTTAACTCAGTAACTGCATCTTCAAAATATATAAAGATGAAGTTTAGCATTGATCCTGCCTGATTTTAAAACAAGACAAAAGTTACAAATCAGTCTAGCCATATTGCAATGTCATTATGCTAACTACTTCTCCAATACCAAGTGACAAATGCTACAAACATTGTGGGATAGACAAAAACATTCTATGATGATGTTAGTAGCAAGGAATGTGTGACCAGAATGAACTCACAGTTTTTAATAAATCAATATATAACAGTGTTTTTAATACCAGCAATGATAGTAACATATGAATGGGTGCTAGCTGTTTCATTGATATAAAAACTCATAAATTATTAGCAACATTCTATCAATAGGAATATTGATTGTGCTCCCTAAAATGAAAGTAGGAGGCAGTGGTTTAACATCAGTCATGTGATCATTGAACTATCACATTATATACTTCAATAGCATGTATTAAATACCAAACATTACACAGCACCCATATATGAGGCAAACAAATTAGTGGCTGGGAAAGGAGCTCCTTGGAAAATATATTTCAACTGATGATCAAGAATTCACAATCAGAGAAGCTGGATTGCTCTACCTCAACAAAATATCAAATGAATATGAGGTGGAAGTAAATGTCTTCAAAACGAAACTGGATCTCCTACTCTCAAGAGTCCTTGATGAACTAACTTCAGCGCAGGAAATGCAAATGTGGGCAGTGACAAGAAGCTCCCTCATTTACCAAATGATGTCTACGTTGTCAAAAAATTTCAGATTGGCAGTAACAAAGATAACTACAAATTTATCAAACCCCAAGCTTAATTTGTTCTAATTATAATGGGCAGACCTTTGTGATGCAGGAACTTGAAGAAATAAAGAAAATAGTTCACTCATATATATATATATATATGTATATATATATATATATATATATACAACAGTGGTGACGCTGGCGTTCGGTCATGTAAAAACAAATAATAAATGAGTATATGCATATATACGTACAGGTGTATGCATACCTACGTCTACCTCTATATATGGGTGCATATCTGGATACAGGACATAGCAAACAAAACGTAGACAAGAAATAATAATAACCAGAGTACAGAAAACACACAAGCCACATAGAGAACATTTTCCTTCATCAGCTACCCCCGTTTTAACACCGGCGTTTCGAAGAGTTGGGCAGGACGCATCGTTAAAACGACTCTTCCCATGGACCGCAAATTAAATTTGTATACACAAATTAAACCTGTGCCATGGAGGAATGTAGTGGCGGACAAAAAACAAGACAGGAAAACAAACAGAAAAGAAAACAAGACAGGAAAACAAACGGAAAAGGCCATGCGGCCAGATGTGAAAAATTATGTGTATATGAACGCTGTGAGGCACGAACTTGAAAGTGGGGACGAAGTAAGTTCGCGTGTTTGCTCGGCGATAGCCAAGGAAGAAAAGGATTATTGACCGGAAGCATGTGACCATGCAGGGGTAAGGGAGAGAGAGAAAGAGAGTGGTAGAGGGAGAAACAAAGGGAGGAAGTAGAAGAATAGGTGAGCAACGAGAGAAAGTGAGGAATATAGTAGTAACAGAAGGAAGTACGAGGGGGGAAGAGAGAGATATAGTAGTAACAGAAGGAAGAATGAGAGGGGTAAAGAGAGGGTTTTGGCTATAAGGGAAAAGCACTGCAGTAAATGTAATTGCTAACTTTAAATCCTCTGTTAATACGTATCTCTCTTTACCCCTCTCATTCTTCCTTCAATTACTACTATATCTCTCTCTTCCCCCCTCGTACTTCCTTCTGTTACTACTATATTCCTCTCTTTCTCTCGTTGCTCACCTATTCTTCTACTTCCTCCCTTTTTTCTCCTTCTACCACTCTCTCTCTCTCTCTCTCCCTTACCCCTGCATGGTCACATGCTTCCGGTCAATAATCCCTTTCTTCCTTGGCTATCGCCGAGCAAACACACGAACTTACTTCGTCCCCACTTTCAAGTTCATGCCTCACAGCGTTCATATACACATAATTTTTCACGTCTGGCCGCATGGCCTTTTCCGTTTGTTTTCCTGTCTTGTTTTCTTTTCCGTTTGTTTTCCTGTCTTGTTTTTTGTCCGCCACTACATTCCTCCATGGCACAGGTTTAATTTGTGTATACAAATTTAATTTGTGGTCCATGGGAAGAGCCGTTTTAACGATGCGTCCTGCCCAACTCTTCGAAACGCTGGTGTTAAAACAGGGGTAGCTGATGAAGGAAAATGTTCTCTATGTGGCTTGTGTGTTTTCTGTACTCTGGTTATTATTATTTCTTGTCTACGTTTTGTTTGCAATGTCCTGTACCCAGATATGCACCTATATATACAGGTAGACGTAGGTATGCACACACCTGTACGTATATATGCATATACTCATTTATTATTTGTTTTTATATACATATATATATATATATATATATGCAGTTCCTTTAAATGATTCCCAGAGGGTTATTGACTGAGACAAACTTGAGGCAGGGACTAATTGCCATTGACTGCCAAGTGTGGTTTGGCAGAAAAGTTCAAAGTGTGGTATTATTAGCAAAACCTTTAAATAAGCTTCTTATGGCCACTCCAAGTGCATAAGGATTCTCTCTTTCTCTCTTTACATACACACACACCGTCTGTCTGTCTATTCATCTATCCATCTTATTACCATACTTCACACTCTAGTGTCTTCAGGCCAACAGGCCAATTAGGAGAATCTCTATGTGGTTGTTCATCCCGTGAAAAAAAACAAAAAACAACCAACTCTCCCTCATATTACATCTTCACAATGTAAAAAAAAGGAAGGACACATTGGCTAATGTGGTTCTAGATATACTGTATCTGAAAAAATAAAGCTGATGGGATGATCATATCTGAAATATCTTTGATTGTAGGTGTACTTGATCAGGACTGAAATGGGATTAAATAACAATGCTACTGCTTTATCCAAAACACTCAAAAAATAATATAGGAAATTTCAGAGCATTAATGATAAACCCAACACCTCTTAATGTGGCCTTCCCAACATGCTCTTGAAAATGCTAGTGCTTGCTTTAGGTATCACAGGTTGTTGTAAAGGTAAAAAGTTATATGAGTCTCAACCTGGTTGTTTCTGCATTTAGCTTTGTAACACAGACGTAGAAAGCGAAGTACGACTGGTCCAAGACCTAGTTTCAGCAGCTACATGTAACCAGGCTGCTTCTATTATATCATTGATTATTTTGATATCAGCTTGATAGTCTCACAATCTTCTGTAATTTCCAGAATATCTGCCTCTGGAAGAAATCAATACTTCAATTTCCCAGCATTCAGTTCAATACATTTAGACTATTTCCTCTATCTTTCATCTAACAGAATTATAATCATTGAGACATTTTTCTCAATTTTTCCTGCAGTTAATGAAGAATGTGTTATTAACAATCTTTGGTTCCTTTCAACCATTATTTCACAGCTTCATTAAACTTTACCAGGAAGGCAATATGTTTTCATTGAATCAAAAGAATATTGTTTGCTAAAGGCATATAAATAATGAGACAATTTTCTTTTTTCGAAACTGGATGCTACATTTATTAAGCAAAAGCTAAGAATTTGACACATGAAAGACTTTAGCTGGTTGTGAAGTTAAATTTCATTTTCTGATCTAATATAACAAAAATTATTCATTTGTTTTTTGTTCAACATCTTGCAATTATGTGTTGATTAGTTCTGTAAATTCAGATAAGGTTTTGGCTATAATGGAAAAGCACTGCAGTAAATGTAATTGCTAACTTTAAATCCATAGCTGAAAGTAAGGAACTTCTTGGAGAAAAATGCAGGTGAGGAGAAGAAAAAGACATAAGTAAAAAAAACAACAAAAAAAAAAAACATATGAGACCAAGATGATGGTAGATGAGAAAAAAGTTGTTTATTTAAATGTTTTGTATTAAAAATGGATGTCCTTCTTGACATCAACCATAAAAGTGAAATGTGAAACAAGTGTCGGCTCCACTTAGCCATGTAGATTGAGGCAGAGAAGATGTGTTTCACTTAAGAAGGTAATGTTGTGTTTGCAATTGTGTCTGAATGAATAAATGCCAGATTTGATGACCCTTGTCATCTTAATTACTTTATTCCAACAAGTATTTAATGTTATGAATTAGAACAAGTGTATTGTATTCATTTGTAAATCTTGTTTATTTGTGGTCAGTGCCATGAGATAGCAGCCAGCTGTTTGATATACAAGATAAAAAGGGATGATTACAGCTGGAACATCTTTGATCATAAATTTGCTGAACAGAGTAGATGCTGGGCTAAATAACAGCAAATTCAATGATTTCTAATACAGTCACACAAGACCTCATATTTTTGATGGAGGAGGAAGTGGCAGTTAAATTACATTGTACCATGCCTGGTACTAATTTATTGACCTTGGGAGGCTAAAATGCAACATTGTCCTCAGTAGGTGTAAAAGGGATGTCAATATCACAACAATTTCCCCAATTTGGCCATTTCTACCATCCTGATTTACGTACAGGTGGTTGCTCAATCAGCTAGAAATAATAGTCAAATTTTTTTCAAAGCATACCCTACCATCCTAAAAATGAGAACGACATATCAGAAAATGTAGTCCCAGATAGTGAAGGTATCTGGCTCAGTGGTTAGAGCATTGGGTTTACAATCATGAGGTAGTGAGTTCAATTCCTGGAATAGGCTGTATGCTGTGTTCTTCAGCAAGACACTTTATTTCACATTGCTCCAGTTCACTCAGCTGTAGAAATGAGTTGTGACGTCACTGGTGCCAAGCTGTATTGGCCTTTGCCTTTCTCTTGGATAACATCGGTGATGTGGAGAGGGGAACTTCCTAGGTGTAATCCCATGGTCATTCATGACTGAGTGGAGTCCTAGATAATGGTGGGATAGTTGCAGCTGGAATATATTTAATTGTAGTCTGCTACATTGGCGTGAGACTAAAAAATAACAACATAGTTACAAGACAGATTATTAGTAGAAGGGGAAATGTGACTATGTGATGTTCATGCATTTGTTAAGTGGTGACTGTGGCTAGTAGTTAAAATTTGGCCGTTGATGTAATTTAGTGGACGTTTACATCTAGGCTGTGGCGATTGATTCATAAGACTAATAATTATTGATTCATTAATTAACTGGTCTTTTATATCATTGTATTTATTTACTTTCAACCATAGTAACAAGCAGTATTGTCAATGGTGAATCCAAGGAAGAAAGACACTGGTTACGTAACATATTGATCCATTCATTGCTGAATCAACTACTTGAAATCTTTCCGGGACATTTCACATGTCAATACTTGCAGTAGTTTATAAAGACTCAACAATATATCTATACACACAGACATACACCACCCTGTGTGTGTGTGTGTGTGTGTGTGTGTGCGCGCGTGCGTGCATGTGTGTGTGTGTTATCTTCATTGGCAATGGCAGCCTTGGTGTCGAAGTCATTTTAACACCCACTTATTTCCAAGCTTGCATAGATATGTGAAAAACTTTGTTGAAGCACATTTTTCTACAGTTAGATGCTCTCCCTGTCACCAACCCTCACTTATTTCCTAGTAAGATAATATTTCCTTTAGTCTGTTGAACAATGCAAATGCATAATCCAAATTCTTTTGTGGAGGATTGTAAACAAATGACATCACATTTGTATTGAACAGTGACAGCACAATTGTAAAGACAAAGGGAACACACACACACTCTCTCACACACATATTCATACCTGTATACATATATGACAGGCTTCTTCCAGTTTCCATCAGTTAAATTTCACTCAGTAGAAGGTAGTGTCCATGCAGTGGGAACAGATATTTAGCTACATGGGTCTGAAGTAAACTACTTAACAACATGGCCTTGCTTCGGTGCCTATTATGTGTGTGTGTGTGTGTGTGAGTGTATAAAAATGTAAGCCACATATAGTTGCAAGCAGACCTAGACATTCTCTTGGTTGTCCTACTCCTTCTCTCCCCTCCAGTGGTCACTCTGAGAGTGTGACCACTGGAAGGAGAGAAGGATGTTCCACCATTAGGTTGGTACTCATTTTCAGTTGAGAAAACTGGAGCAACATGAAATTCTGTGTGTTGCCCAAGAGCATAGTACCAGTACACCATTCCGTCTATGAATTGAACTCACAACCTTATTTATGATCATCAACCCAGCACCTAACCACTACACCACACACCTCCACTATATTTTTGTTGTTGTTGGCACTCCATCGCTTACAACGTCGAGGGTTTCAGTTGATCCGATCAATGGAACAGCCTGCTCGTGAAATTAACGTGCAAGTGGCTGAGCACTCCACAGACACGTGTACCTTTAACATAGTTCTTGGGGGATATTCAGCGTGACACAGTGTGACAAGGCTGACCCTTTGAATTACAGGCACAACAGAAACAGGAAGTAAGAGTGAGAGAGAAAGTTGTGGTGAAAGAGTACAGCAGGGTTTGCCACCATCCCCTGCCGGAGCCTCGTGGAGCTTTAGGTGTTTTCACTCAATAAACACTCACAAAGCCCAGTCTGGGAATCGAAACCACGATCCTATGACCGCGAGTCCGCTGCCCTAACCACTGGGTCATTGCGCCTCCACTTCACTATATATATAAATTCATATTATTTATTATTTACTGTAACACATTATCTAACGTTTATTTACCAATTATTACCCTAATATAACCTATTCCCCACTGGCCAAGGTTTATACCAATATTAGTAATTAAATGATATTCAGTCTGTTGAGATGATTTGGTAGCATAACACCTAATAAGTTAACGGTATGTCTTTTCTACTCCTCTGATGGGATTTTGTCCAATATAATGTTTTTAATTACTGGAATTTAATTCTTTGGGCAGTTAATAAATTATATTAATGCTACATCTCCATTTTCTGAATTTTAATTTGAATATTTATAAACCAAGATTTATACTTAAAACTATTATTTATGAATATTACTATTCACAAAAAAAATAATAGGTAATGAACCAGTAATTCATTGGGATATTTTTATCCCTTAATGAGGCTATTTTAACCTCTATTTAAATATATATATATATATATATATATATATATATATATATATATAATGTTCATACAGAGAGAGAGTGAGAGAGACAAGTATGTTTGCAGTTAGCTAAATGTTAGAAGATATAAAATCTATATAGAAAGGACTTAAGAATAATGATGAACATATATTGGCAACAAACAAAAGGAAGCAGAATTAGAAATGAAGAATGACAGTAAGAGAAAATCAACAGAGAATACAACAGGGGTGTGAGTTACCACCAAACCAGTTTTTATTATACAGGAAAATAATTATGTGATCTTTTAAGCATTTACCAGGAGAAAATATCAGCAGTATCCATCATGCAGATCAAACAGTGCTCATATAGCAAAAACAGAAAATTTACAAATGTTAGTAAGTACTATAAATGTAAATGAAAAGATGGTTCTGTGTCATAACAAAATGATCAAAATAATCCCCCACTCCAAATAACAACAAAAACAAACACTAACAGCAGTATTAAAGAGGATATAACCAATTTACAACAAAAATGAATAGAACAACCTTGGAATAAGTTGAGAATTTTAAATATTTGGGAACCATCGTTATATCAAATAGGAAAAAAATTTTTTTAAATTAAGTCTAAGTTTGGACAAGTCAAGGTTGCTCATAGTGAGATCAAACATATGATGTCAAATAAACATTGATCAATAAGAGTGAGGAAATGAGTCCTAGGGGCATACATATAATCCATCTTTAAATATGGTTGTGCAACATGGAACATTAACAAACAAGTGCAAAAGGTGATATGGTTTCTGAGAAGCATGCTGAAAGTGTTCTATACAGATAGAGGACAAACATTGAGGTCCTTAAATGAGTATAAAGACCACTAGAAAGCTTCTCAACAAATGAAGATCACAGACTCAGTTCATTGGACTCTATATGAAAAGAAAAAGCCAGGGAGCACTCTGGGGATAATCAGGAAATTGAAAGGAAGAAGAACCTAAAGAAGACAAAGGCCTTACCAACTGATTTCAGTAAGATAGGCACAATAACCTATAAAACAAATATAAAGTTTCTGCCATTAATAGCAGTAACATTTTATTTGTTTTATAAGAGGAGACAAGAGAGTTAAGATAACTGCCATGATATTTTTCATGGCTCCAAGATTGGTGGAAGAAAGGGAGGAGGTTCTTCTCAGACCAAAGACCTGGCCCAAATGTTTACACCTGAGTGGATTTTGTGAATTGCACCCAAAACCAGCTGGTAGTGTTACAGTGGATAACAGGATAAATCTTATTGTTTCAGAAATGCTACACTATCTCCCACAAGCTTCCACACAGTCTCCTTTACCAAAATCAACCATCAACACTAAGCCTGATGAAGGAGATGAAGACCTGCCCACCACAACAGAACTGAGATCCTAAAACCAAGGCACCACATAAAAAGCATTGGTGTGGGTGCTGGCACCATGTAAAAAAGCACTGGTGCTGGTACCACATAAAAAGCACTGGTGATGGTGACATGTAAAAAGCACCCAGTATACTCTGTAGAAGTGGTTGGCATTAGGAAGGCCATCAAGCCATAGAAACCAAGCCAAAACAAACTATGGAACCTGGTGCAGCCCCTGGCCTTGTCAGTTTCTGTCAAGCCAGGCAACCCATGCCACCTCAGAGAACAGACATTAAATGTCGATGATGATGATGATAATGATGAAGGCTTTGGTTGATCCAATACTGTACCACAAGATACTTTCCCATAGTGCTGCACAGTAGGAACGAACTAGAAACCATACAATTGTAAAGCAAACTTCTTAACAACACAGCCATGCCTGCACTCATGACTTTGGGACCCAAAGCTGTAGAAAATACTTGCTTCAAGTGTTGCACAGAAGGACTGAATCACATAATTACAAAGCAGAATTCTCAAGCACGCAGCCATGATTAAGCCATAAATATTAAAAGCTTTATCTTTCATCTTTATCTTTCGGTTGTTTCAGTCACTGGACTGCAGCCATGATGGGGCAACCACCTTGAAAGATTTTAGCCTAACTCCAGTATTTATTTTTTCTAAGCTTAGTATATATTCTATTGGTCTCTTATACGAAGCTGCTAACTTATGGACATGTAATGAAACCAACACTGGTTGTCAAGCAGTGGTGGAGGACAAACACAAACACACATGCATATACTTATGCATGCACAAACACACACGCATAACTTCTTTCAGTTACCTAACTTAAACTCTGTTTACTACAAATAATATGTATCCAGAAAATAAATAGTAACATGCTAAATTATGATGCATTAGTAGTCATAAAATGACAACTATGTCAGTAACGTTATTTCAATAAAAACTTGAGTTGGGTTGAAAATTTTCAATTTGAGCTAAATTTTTTAATCGTTATTTGAAGAGTTTAATTGGTTCCTTCTAGAAACCAATGAATTGAAATATTATTATAGTTATGGAGAGAAAAAAGCAAAACAAATGTAATAATTTATTATTGTCAGTTTGAGGTACAAAATCTGTTGGATAAAAAATCAACATTTTGTATCAGGTAACAAGAAACGATGTTTGACTCCCGGGACAAACACTAACATTCTCCAGCATTCCACAGAAAAATAATAAGTGTCATAGAGAAACTTAAAAGTTGTAAGGTCACTATAAAAATGACAAGTGTTTTGTTAGCTAAAAATACCAAGTTCAAATTATCCCATTAAGTTACTGGAGAGGAATTGTCAAGGTGCCAAAAAACTCTGCCCCTCATGTGGTGGGAGCTATTACTGATGTGCAATCAATGAATCAATCAACAAATAAGAAATGTAAAAAGATAATTACCAAGTTTCTGTGCTAAAGGTATGCTCAAAGAATCTGCTGAATCAGTCATCAATTGACAGCCATTTGGCATGGAAGTATCCTGAAATGAAAATAAAGTAAATCATTGTTGATAATTACAGAGATGAGTAATTATGTACATTATTTACATTAGACGGATATTTGTCCTCATCTTCTTTGTTGTTAAAACAACACAACAAGGTATGTAGGGGAGACGGCACAGAGCATAGGAGAGTGGGTAAATGAGCATTGGCGGGAACTTAAGGAAGAGAAGAGCTCATCAGTTCTGTACTAGCATGCTGAGCAGGAACACGGGGGCTCACTCAACAAAATAGAAGTTAAAATATTGTCCACACATAGAACAGATGCAATGCTTAGACAAATTACGGAAGCTAAACACATAATAGAAGATAAACCTAGCCTGAATAGAAAACTGGAATGGAACACTAGCACACATCCCCAACACACCACAACTTATGACAGAATAAGATCCTCATAAACTGAGAATAATATGAATATAATACAATACACAGATAAATAAATGGAATTAAATAACTATATACATAAACAAAATAAATTAAATCAAATTAATACAAAAAAAAGAAACAAAAGAAAAAGTAAGTAGATATAAACATGAATAAAATAAAGTAAATTAGATAGACGTGTACAAACAGGGGATACTGACAATGAAGGCATATTCCACCACCCCCACTTACTAAACATAGACACACACAGAGGGATATATGCATGCGCAAATAAAGACGCATACAATAGGAATACAAAATGGCAGATCGTTAGTAAGGAGAGACACACAAAAAAGAAAGAAGAAAGCAAAGGACCATTTTTGTTTGGGCACGTTTACGTTAAAAAACAATTTTAGAATAATTTTTTTCTGTTAAAATGCTAAATGTAACTGACCAAAAAAAAACAACAACCAAGATTCAACCAAATCAAAAAATAAACCCAAATGCTAAGCGAACAAAGATGAACCGTCCCACTTCCATTACATACACACATATATTCACACAGAATTGAAATGCTGTTTGATTTATTTTTTCAGCGTACAATTTTCATCATCCCACTACCAAGTATGACATCACCCTATCCTTCCTTATTCATCTATCACCCCTTCCTTTCTCATTCATAAACACAAGAGTATTATTATAGTAGATTATCTCAGTAACCATGGGAGCTATGAGAAAAATACAAAGCCCAGCATCACCATCAGATGATTCTACACACCTGTGTAATTTTTTGCGCAATTTCACCCAGCCGTTTGACCGTGAATCCCAAGACAAGAAAGAATCGCCCATGTCAAATTTATATGTATAGATATATGTGTCTGTAATGAGAGAAAGGGAAAATGAAATTCACAAGATTCTGTATGAATGGCATCGATCGTTTCAATCCATCTTACATTAGTTCCTTGCAGATCAGATTTTGGACAAATGATTGTGGTGCATCCTTTGGTACAGATGTGTCCTGTCAAGTGACTTTTTAAAAGGTACTTCGCTCAATAATATCAGTTTTGCTTGGTTTTATTATAAAGCATTTCATTATTTGCCTGTAGCAGGTTGCATACAGGGTTTCATGGTTTAGAATGAATAACATGGAATGGATACAGTTCATTTCTTATATAGGTAATGGACCTACATATAGTTAATCATAAATAAAACGTGTGTAAAATATATATATATATATATATATATATACATGCATATATATTTATATATATATACATACATACACACACACATATATTTTTATACACAGTGCCACACCCTAACAGTTGAGGGAACCCGTGGAAGAGGTAGGCCCAGGAAGACCTGGGCTGAGGTGGTGAGGCAAGACCTTCGTACATTGGGCCTCACCGAGGCGATGACTACGGACCGAGACCTTTGGAAATGGGCTGTGCGTGAGAAGACCCGGCAAGCCAAGTAAGATCGTTGCCAGTGCCCCTGGACTGGTTCTTGTGCGGGTGGCACATGAGATGCACCATTTTGAGCGTGGCCGTTGCCAGTACCGCCTGACTGGCTCCTGTAGGATTTTCGAGCGAGATCGTTGCCAGTGCCCCTGGACTGGCTTGTGCGGGTGGCACATAAAAGACACCATTTCGAGCGTGGCCGTTTTCGTGCGGGTGACACGTAAAAGCACCCACTACACTCTCTGAGTGGTTGGCGTTAGGAAGGGCATCCAGCTGTAGAAACTCTGCCAAATCAGACTGGAGCCTGGTGTTGCCATCCGGTTTCACCAGTCCTCAGTCAAATCGTCCAACCCATGCTAGCATGGAAAGCGGACGTTAAACGATGATGATGATGATGATGAATTAGAATAAAGTCATTATTTAATGATTTATCAGTGGCCAGCATACTAAAATACCATCATCATCATCGTTTAACGTCTGCTTTCCATGCTTAGCATGGGTTGGACGATTTGACTGAGGACTGGTGAAACCGGATGGCAACACCAGGCTCCAGTCTGATTTGGCAGAGTTTCTACAGCTGGATGCCCTTCCTAATGCCAACCACTAATTTATATTAAAGTTACAATAAGAGCATTGAATAATTACAATGCCATTCTGCTAGAAGTAGACCCCCCAAATGGTCTAGGAACTGCTTTGATTATTACTCCATTATCACAAGATCTTATTGTAATGGAGTAATAATTTAAGTGGTTTCTAAAACATTTGGGGTCTACTTCTAGCAGACTGGCATTGTAATTATTCAATGCCCTTATTCTAACTTTATATATATATACATGCCTACTTATCCTGATTAGAAGATCAAGAGCATCACACTTCAATACACTGAACAATAATAGAGAAAAATATACAAGTAGCAACAAGTTTCATTGTATAAATATAATTATTTTCAGATGAAAGAACAATTGTTTTATAAAACTTGATACTTAGAGTAAGAGGGGGTAGTTTATGAAATAAACAATATGAAAACAATGTTTGAAGAACAAAAACACAACAGAAGAAAAACTATATTTGATTTAACCATATTTGGAAGTGGTTAAATATATTAGTTTCAAAATTGGCTCAAGGACAGCAAAAAAAGAATGAAAGGTGAAGTCAACTTTGGCAGAATTTGAACTCAGGACATAAAGAGGGATGAAGTGCTGTTAGCTATTTTGCCTGAGGTGCTAACAAAATGCTTTGTGGTAAAGGCAGCAATGTAAATAAAAGTAATTGATAATTTTGGGCCAGAAAATTAGTATGG
>NC_142932.1:86236420-86261420 GCF_046866305.1 Octopus bimaculoides
TATCTGGTAGATATGTTAAAGCTTTTAATACCAATCTGCCTGAGACTGCTTCTGGTTTTATGATACAAACTTTCTGTTTTAGAGTTACCTAAATTATTATAACTTTCATCAAAATTTCAAGTTAATTTATGTTTCCAAGCACCAGCTTAATACAAACCAAGTTATTTTACTAAATTCATTATTTTCAAAATCAATTGAAACAAAGTCAATGAATTTCAGCAGATATGTGGTAACAGGCCAAACCAGAGACGTTATCACTGTCTAGCAGATGTATTAAAACAGCAACATTATCAATATCTGGTAGATGTATTAAAACAGCAACATTATCAATATCTGGTAGATGTTGTATTAAAACAGCAACATTATCAGTGTCTGGTAGAAGCTGTATTAAAATGGCAACATTATCAGTGTTTGGTAGATGTATTAAGACAGCAACATCATGTCTGGTAAATGCTGTGTTAAAACAGCAACATTATTAATTAGTATTTAGTAGATGTTATATCAGCAGAGAAACTCCATTAGTGTTGTGAAGAATTATTCTCCGAGATTTAAGATTGTTGTGTGAAAGCAGAATCGAAAAACAAAATATATAAATAAAATCTTCTACTTGTTTTGTTTGATTTTTACAGTTTTTCAAATATTTTAGTCGGTACTGCAGTTTTTCATGTAACTAATTTAATAAGCCAATAACTATTTTAGATGCTACCCAGGTTCTTCAATCAATTGAAATCAATTTAATATGTATTGAACCACTGAGAAGGCTGAAATTACTCTGAAATGTTAATTTTTTTGATTTTTAGATAATATAATTACCACTCCAGAAACATGTTTATATATATATATATATATATATATATATATATATATATATATATATATATATGTATGAGAGAGAGAGAGAGAGAGATATTATCCATTACTCCAGTCTGTGATTTCTCAGAAACTTGGGAAAAGGTAAGATCAATTCCTAAATTCCAATAAAGAATTAACAAACTTTACACCATTTTTTGAGTATTACCTTCCTTTTCCATTTACAACCTATAACATTTGTACAAAGGCAGACATGCACACATATGGCTTGGCTGGATGCACTTCCTGTCACCAACTCTCACCTGTTTTCCAAGCAAGGTAATATTTTCCCTTAGCTAGACGTGCTTTTCACAGAAGAGCTGAACAGGCTTGCTTTTTACAACCATCATGTGAAGTCTAGAAAAAGACACACACACACACACACACACTCACATGACAGACTTCATTCAGTTTCTGTCATCCAAATCCACTCGACTGCTACCAAATCATATCACCTTATAGTTAAGAGGAAGAATGAATTAATAATCTATTACACACCATTGATTGGATAAGTGGGAAGTTTAAAATGTAAGTTGTGTCTACACTTTTAGTCTCACTGCATCTGATTTAAATGATGCAGTTAAAAATATAGCTATAACTTATATTAAAAAGACTTCAGATACTCCATAATGTATCTAGTATGGTTTATTTCACCATGAAGCATACAACTTACAAACCTGTTAAATATTCAACTGCTACATCCTGTCTTCTAAATTATCTGTATGCTTGCTGCTTCAAATTTTCTCCTTTTCATTTCTCTCTCTTTTACCCCACAAACACTTATTTACACACACACAGATTGACATCATGTTCAGTAAAGTAAAACCTATAACATCATGGTTATTTTAAATATTCTTGTGAATAAATTTCAAAATCCTGAGAATGAAATAGAGATATCAATTACTTGAAGGAGGAAAACTAAATATCTACTTGGGATTTTAGGTTTCACCTTGATATTATTTTAACTTATTTGCAGGAGGGAAAAAAACTCCTCACTATCTTTTTCTGCACATTTTGTTTATATTTTCCTCTCTACAATTTGTTCATATATTCTTCACAACGTTCACTTCATATCTCCTCTTCTAGAGTTTGTTCATATTTTCCTTTCCACATTTTATTCATATATTCTTCTCTATGTGTGTTCTTCATGTATTCTTCTCTAAATTCTGTGCTAAGTTACTGTCTTTATACACACTACTGAAAAGTAATTTCCAATTATTCGTAGTTTTAGAATTTCCCCAAGTAAAAAGTTTGCATTCCAACCACATGGTTCCAGGTTCAGTCCCACTGCGTGGCACCCTGGGCAAGCATCTCATACTGACCAAAGCCTTTTGAGTGGATTTGGTGGATGGAAACTGAACAAAGTCTGTTGTATGTATATATGTGTGTGTGTGTGTGTGTCTTTGTGTCTGTGTTTGTCATCCCCACCCTACCACTTGACAACTGGTGTTGGTATGTTTATGTCCCTGTTACTTAGCAGTTTTGCAAAAGAGACCAATAGAATAAGTACTGAGCTTAATAAAAAAAACTCATGGGGTTGATTTGTTTGACAAACCTTTCAAGGCTGCAGTCAAATGCAACTAAAATCCTTCGTGGCTGCAGTCAAATGATTGAAACAAGTAAAAGGTAACAGGTAAGTTTAGAATCATCATCATTATCACAAAGCCAGAGAACAGTGCCAAGCTCTACTGTCTGCTTTGGCATGGTTTCTACTGCTGCATGCTCTTTCTAATGCCAACCAATTTACCGAGTGTACCGAATGCTCTTTATGTAGCACCAGCACCAGTGAGATCACCAAGTAACTTGCAAGACAAGACCCCCTCAGCTGAATGGAAAAGTGGTATTGAGGAAGGTTACTTTGTGCCAGATGATGAGTAGCTCAGGTATGATAGAGATACAGAAACAGGTGTCTTGTTGCAGAGGAGAAACATGGTTACATCAGTCGGAACAGAGAGAGGAGAGGGAGGAAGAGAGAGAGAAGATGGCAGTGAAGATGTGTTGGGGGGGTATCCTCAAATTATTTCAAGTAAATATAATTGAAGTGGTACAGATTATTGGACAAGGTGAATGGGCATGTGCAAAAAGGGAAAGAGAGACAGAGGGAATATTTACTTTGTAAGTAATTTCCCCCTGATTAAAGTTGTCTCATGAAAGATTGATTTTATTTTATAGTTCCAACACACCCATAACAACCCATCTAGTAATAATTAGCCATTGAATCTTTAGAATTAAACTAAGATTTACCATGTTCATTAATTTTAAAGTTTGATAGGGAATCAAACAGAGGAGATTTAGTTGCTCTGACTGAACTTCAACTCAAAATTATATTTGGCAGCAACAGATAGGGTTTTCTTTTATCTTTTAATAAGGAAGGAAAGGCAGTGCTCATGGCCCTTTGCAGAGCCTCTGCAAAGCTCTGCTTGCTACAGAGTGAACTCCACTAGAGCTATTTAAGGACCAGTATACTCTGTGAAGCAGCTGGTGATGGGAAGGATATCTGACTGCAGAAACTATGTCAAAAATGGAATACATGAGTGAAACAAAATTGAAAATGCTGAATAAGGACTGACTTAACTATTCATAATGATTCATTCAGCCCATACCAGTATAGGAACTTGACATAAAATAATGATGATGATGATGACGACAACTATGTCAACTATACAGGCCTCCAACTTCACAGCTACAATATAGATACTACACACACACACACTCAGACTTTTAATTCTTCTCTTTCTGTTTTAAACTTTCTATTAGCTACTGGCTTCCCACCTGTTCTCACAGCTTTAAAAGATCATTAGTTATTCATACATGACACTTGGTCATTGGAACATATTGTAAATAAAACACCAGAACTCTGATCATAATAATGCTGTTTCATAATGAACTGTTGGCAAATAATAGACAGTATTTTTACATGTTAATGTCATTTTTGACAGACCAGAAAATTGAAATTATTTAACACAAAAGATAAAAGAGTAAGATTATTATAATGATTAAACATAAACCAACAGTTTCTATGGACTGTTTGGTCACAGACACAGGAAATCAAACAAAAAGGAATGTGGCTTTGTGTACAAAGTGTGACAATTATACAATGTCCAGTGAAGCAACATCATTCAACAAGGACATATCTTGTTCTCACCTAGAGTTATACATATGACATTAATCCAGTTCTACTTCTACTGTAAACACGGTCTTTACATGTCTGACATGCTTTTTTTTTTTAGCTGCATATTGTGCATAGAAGAAAATATTGTCTAGATGATTGTTATTATTAAATAACATTGACTGTACCAGAATTCAAATGACTGTCAGACATTTAAATGAATTTCAAAATGCATGAATGACAACACAATAATATAAAATAAAAATGTGTTAACCCATTCACAATAATCTCTCTCTCTCTCTCTCTCTCTCTCTCTCTCTCTCTCTCTCTCTCTCTTCATCAAGTACTATTCTAAATTTTGTGGAGTATGTCACGATTACTTAACTTTCTGAATTATAGAATAATTATGAAAGTCTGAGTAGAATTATATTCCTCATGTTTGAGAGTCACTAAAATCCAGGTCTTAATATGTAGTGTTTTAAATAGTTGTAAATAAGAACTATTGTTGGGAGGAGAGTCCAGTTAATTCAAAGAGTACAGCAGTGAACTAACTGTATGGCAGTGCATGGTAAGTTGTTGTAGTATTGGACAACATACTTTTGTGATATTTGGTCATGTCCCTAGTGTTTCAAGTTCAAATCTTGCCCATCTCATCTTTGCCTTTTATCAATCAAAGGTGGCTAAAATAATTAAAAGTTCTGAATTTTTATTTTTGTTGTTTAATCAGGAGAGAAAGGCAAGCCTACGACCCTTTACAGGGTCTCTGAGACTGGTGGGAGAGAAAAAGGAAGGTTACTTCAAACTAAACACCTAACTCAGATACTTGCAACAGAGTGTACTCTTCTAAAAACACCCAACGCCCAGGTAATGGTGTTTTACTAGGTGATAGATTAAGGCCAGCATTAGATTAACCATTAAGCAAAATAAGTGCATGCTTAGGACATCAAGGGAAGCGGAGCATCACAGAAATGGTAAATGGTTTATGGCACAAAAGAATTACTTTCAACTTGCTAAAATAAACATTATTGTGTGTGCTTTTACAAATGTAGATATTGCCTTTCGTATGTTTTTAGCATTAATGATCAGAAATTGCTCAGCTGAGAATTCATTTTCTCAGTTGAAGTATATTAATAGACCCATTAGAACAACTATGCAACAAGGTAGGCTGGATGCCTTATCTATACTAAGTATAGAAGCAGATGTGTTACGTAAGATTAATTTCGAGGATCTGATCAAAGACTTTGCAATTAAAAAAAGTAGAAAACTTTTCATATATAAAGTGAAAGTATGTAAAGATAAACATTATTTTCTGGTTTATTATTGTTTATATTTTGAATTCTATATATGTGGGCACCAAAATCAAAGTGCTTAGGGTCTTTATGGGTCTTGATCCTGCCCTGAAGCCACAGCGGGATTTGACACAGAACACAGCTGGAATAAATTCTACAAGGCATCTCATTTAATACACTAATGATTTCCTAGATGAATCTCCCACCCTGGATTAGTACTTTATATATTGATCCTAGAATGATGAATGGCACAATTGATCTTAGCAGGATATGAACTCAGAATGTGAGGTGATACAATAAATAGTGTTTCACAAACATTTCATCTGATGCTTTAATAACTCTGCCAATTTAGTGCTAATGTACCAGTAATATACTGAAACCAATTGAATTGACTATAATTATGTTGCTTCAATACTTCCATCACCATAAACTGGTATTAAACCAAAATAAATCAATAATGAGAAAGTTCTAGAAATATAACTTAAAGAGAAATAAAAATAAAGAAAGAAATCAATAAGAATTTGACTAAAAGACTTCTTTAACTGAATAACAGAAATTGTCTCAGACAACACAAAATAAAAAATAAATTACTCTAAAAATAATATATTGTTAAATAAATAAAAATTGATATTGTTGCGAGGAAGGGAAGAGGGGTCCATATTGGAAAGGGAAAAAAATCAAGAGAGGCTGTGCATATGTGTGTGTGTGTGTGTGTGTGTGTGCGTGTATGGTCCTTATATAAAAATAAATAATAAATATTTTATTTTAACAGAAAATTGGATAACAGTATTTCTACTTGTATTTTTCATGTGAGATGTCTCTTTTGCCAAATGAAGTTCAATTTTAGCTGGTAAAACACATGATTTTTGAAACAAAGAAACAAATAAATAAAAATAATAGTGATGATGGTGGTGATACCAACATCAACAATCCCAATAATAACAAGACTGAAATGAAGGTGGTAAATCAAAGAAAAAAATTTGAGACAAACATTGGTTTTGTATTGAAGTATATGAGAGAGAGAGAGAGAGAGGGGGAGAGAGAGAGAGAGAGAGAGAGAGAGAGAGAGAGAGAGAGAGAGAGAGAGAGAGAGAGAGAGAGATGGGGTGGTGGATAATTATAATGAAATTGTACTAAATCAAAAAGTTTAAACATAGACATTTGACATCACTATATTTCCTGAGTGAGAAGGAAGATTATATATATATATATATATATATATATATATATATTGTTGTTATTATGTTAAACTGTTGTATATCCAAACTTAGCCAAATGCGTTTTTTCCAATATTTATTTTTGCTTGCAATAGCTGGTTCTTTTGGTCAAACAATTGTATCTCCAGTTGCTTCAGATGCCAAAATATAAAAAATTGTCAAAGTGTAGTGCAACAGTTTTGCTATGGAATGGTGTAACTATTTTTTAGTTTCCCGAAAAAAACGTTTTGAACTGACAACACTTTTGCATAATAGCAACGATATAGATGAGGAGGAACCTCTTTGGTCATGAACAACCATGGAATTGCGCCTAGAAAGTTATCCTCCAAAGCATAAGTCTGAGCAAGGCTGTTTATGGAAGACCAGCAGTCACTCATGCATATCAGCCTCCCCTCTCTGCACCATCAATGTTATCCAAGAAAAAGGCCAATTCAGCTTGGTACCAGTGATGTCACAACTCATTTCTACTGCTGAGTGAACAGGAGCAATGCGAAATAAGGTGTCTTGTTCAAGAACACAACACATGGCTTGGTTTGGGAATCGAACTCACTACCTCATGGTTGTGAGCCCAATGCTCTAACCACTGAGCCATGCACGTTCACTTATATGTGTGTGTATATATTAAGATAAAACTTACTTGGAAGAGGATGTGTGGCGTTATATATATATTATATACAATGTGCAACCAAAACACTGGGATATGTTACTGTCAGACACAGAGACTGGTTTGATGAGAATGATGCTGAAGTTCAGTGACTATTGGTGGTAAAGCGCCATGTTCACAGTGTATTGCTACACAGAGAACTATCTACTGTGCAGCGAAGTATAGCACTTGCCCACTATAACAGTGTAAAAACACTACTGCAGCGATCTCTCAGGAAGATGCAGAACACTTGGTGGGAGGATCTTGCTCGTGATGTTCAGGTTGCTGCTGATGCAAATGACAGCAAGAAGCTTTACCATCTTATGAAGCGAGCTTATGGACCTAAGAGCTCCACATCAGCTCCTTTGCTTTCCAAGGAGTCTTCCACTCTGTTTACTAAATCAACAGAAATCACAGGTAGCTGGATCAAACACTTCTCTGAACTAAAACATGAGTCAGTTGTGGATGAAACAGTGATTGATACTATGCAACAAAGACGTATCATTGGCTCTTTAGACTCCTCGCCCTCAACAGATGAAGTAATGACATCAATAAGTAAATTGAATCTTGGTAGGGCACCTGGAAAGGATGGAATTTGTGCTGAGGTCTTGCGATTTGGTGGTAATTACATCGCACAGTCCCTTCATGAACTTATTAGTGCAGTCTGGAGGGATGGTGCAATCCCTAAGGACTGGAAGGATGCAATTATTCTTCCTCTATATAAAGGAAAAGGAGCCAGAACAATGTGTGGTAACTACAGAGGTGTTGCTCTACTATCAGCTGCTGGCAAGGTTCTGGCAAAATACATATATACATACATACATACATATATATATATATATATATATAAGAGAGAGAGATAGAGAGAGAGAGAGAGAGAGAGAGAGAGGAGAGAGAGAGAGAGAGAAGAGAGAGAGAGAGAGAGGAGAGAGAGAGAGAGAGAGAGAGAGAGAGAGAGAAAGAAGGAGAGATTATAGGTTCCCCCAAAATTTGTTCTGTGGTCAGCTTTGCAAAAGCAAACAGCCTGTAGTTCATCCCTTCTTATGTTACAAGGATAAGCATAAGGATAACTTCAAATGTTGCAATATTGATCTCAACTCTTAAGAAGACCTTGGTGGAAAGCAAAACAAATGGAAAAAAACGTTTCACAAGTTTGAAATGGCTTGAGGGTAAGTAGACTGGGATATCATGATTAAACTTTGTGTAAATCATAAGCAGAGGCATCAATGAGAACCTGTTTCAAATGATTTCGTTTGTGATCACTGCAGATTTGTAACATGCAGCAAGGCAGGGCTGGCTTCACATAATAGAAAGCATAAACCTTTTCAAGATTGTTAGTTTAGCACCATAAAACATTTCTTACATACTAACCAATGCTTAGCTCAAGATCAAAGTAAAGATACCAAAATGTCAGGCCCAACACCAATGAATATAGCAAGGGATTTAGTCTACAAGTAGGAGTCTATCAAGGATCGGTTCTTAGCCCCATCTTGTTTATCATAGTCTTCAAGCAATTACTGAGGAATTTAAGAGTGGCTACCCCTGGGAGCTCTTCTATGTCAATGACCTTGTTCTTATTACTGAATCACTACCAGAACTAGAGAAGAAATTTCAGGTATGGAAGCAATGACTGGAATCAAAGGGCCTTAGAGTTAATTTAGCAAAGACCAAGGTTGTGATAAGTGGGAAAACAGACAAATTACATATCCCTTCAAGGAGATGGTCCTGCTCGATATGTAGAAAAGGTATTGGGAGAAATTCTGTTCCCAGTGCAAGCTATGGACACATAAGAGGTGCAGTGGTATCACTGGAAGACTAACAGAGAAAGTAGTCTTTACCTGTGACCTATGTGCAAGTACATTAAGCACCAGGAATATGCAAAAAAATAGACTCTCTCAAATGTCGGGGGGGGGGGGGTCCTTAGAAGTATTAACAGTTTCCATTACTTAGGAAACCAAGTTAGTAGTGGAGGAGGTTATTCCAAAAGCATAGTTGCTAGAATAAGAATAAGCTGGGCAAAGTTCAGAGAACTACTACCTCTGTTAGTAATGAAGGGTCTCTCACTTGCAATGAAAGGTAGAGTGTATGATGCGTGTGCATGAATAGTTATGCTACAGGGACCAGGGTACTGAAAGTCGAACAAGTCTATTTTGACTTGTAAAACCTTCTGTGCCCAGGTTAAGGAGTTAGTGCAGAGAGCATTAACTGGTGCCATTATTAATAATAGGTGGTGGTGTGCCCTCAAATGAGCCATTCATTCTGAGTCTATTAGATTTAGCAAGCAGTTAAGTCTAGATAAGACTAGAATAGATGGATGTTAATTAAGGAATTAGATGAGGCCATGGAATCTGGCTCTGCATCCAGAGTGGTGGCGGTGAAAGTGTTTTTACCATCATCTCAAAGCCAAACACGAAGGGTGTAGAGTCAGAGCTAAACATTGTGCAGTGGGGAGAGAACATATTAATGTTGTCGGATGGGCACGTCACGTGGAGAGTCGGAGAGGCAGAGAAGCCTCTATTACGTCTTTAACAATGGAGATGCTAAAAACCTTTCACCAGCATTTTGCCCAGTTGTTTGGAGAGAGTGGCGGACTGGACCGTGGGGAGCCGCTAAGAGACTTCCTTGCTGGTGGGCTGTGACTCTCAGCACAGGAGGTGGAATGCTGTGAAGGGTCGATTACGGCTACAGAGGTTGAAGTGGTACTGGCTGAGTGTGCCAGGGACAAATCGCTAGGGCTGGATGGTCTGCTCTATGAATTTTATTGTAGTATGCCGGACTTGTTCAGGCACTTGCTGGCCTGCGTCTACACAAACTGGCAGCAGAATGGAAGGATTCCCAGCTCTGTGAGTCAGGGATTGGTGACGCTGATCAGAAAAGACCCACGCAAGGGGGACCATATTAGTAATTTTTGGCCCATAACTCTATTTAATGGAGAGTTAAAGATTTTGGCCAAGGTGCTAGCTAAGAGGTTGGCACATCGCAGAGAAACTTGTTGGGAGGGCACAGACAAGCATCATCCCAGGCAGGTCAATCCAGGACAATCTCCATCTCCTGTGCTACACCTTAGATAGAGTGGGTAAGTTATCCAGTAAAGGTGGGGCACTGGTCCATTTAGACCAGAGTAAAGCTTTTAAAAGGGTAGACCACCAGTACCTGGTGGCAGTCCTCAAGGCAGCTGGGCTGGACCCGGACTTCCATGGTTAGATCACTGCCATTTATGACGGCATCGAATCTACAGTTCAGATAAATGGTTACCTGTTGGTGCCTTTTAGAATTGAATGCTCAGTTCATCAAGAAAAAAATCTTTTGCTAATTAAGCAACCAGTAAAACATACATTTTTCAGTTTGAAAACGGTTACTTGAAGCCCAAAACTCATATCAGAGTAACTTACTGTAAACATTATTATTAAGATTAAAATAAAAATTATTCCCCCCCCCCACTCCAAGCCATCTTTACTCATATTTTCTGTACCAAGAACTTTCTTTTTATTATTCTACTATATTATATATATATATATATATATATATATATATATATATATATATATATATATATATATATATATATATATATATATATATATATATATATATATATATATATATATATATATATATATATATATATATATATATATATATATATATATATATATATATATATAGGCGCAGGAGTGGCTGTGTGGTAAGTAGCTTGCTTACCAACCACATGGTTCCGGGTTCAGTCCCACTGCGTGGCACCTTGGGCAAGTGTCTTCTATTATAGCCTTGGGCCGACCAAAGCCTTGTGAGTGGATTTGGTAGACGGAAACTGGAAGAAGTCCGTCGTATATATGTATATATATGTATGTGTTTGTCCCCCCCCCCCAGCATCGCTTGACAACCGATGCTGGTGTGTTCATGTCCCCGTAACTTAGCGGTTCGGCAAAAAGTGACCAGATAGAATAAGTACTAGGCTTACAAAGAATAAGTCCTGGGGTCGATTTGATTCGACTAAAGGCGGTGCTCCAGCATGGCCGCAGTCAAATGACTGAAACAAGTAAAAGAGTAAAAGAATATAGTCAAACAGACAGACAGACAGACACACACACAGAGGCATACCCTGTGTTACAGTTTTCTCAAGTTAAAGGAGTCATACTTCTGGAAATAGTGAAGTATGGCCATTAATTCCAGGATACATTCCGTAATTTCACAGAAACTGAGATAAATGTTAAAAACTACACATTCTTCTTAGCCAAAAGGCCGCTTCTTGTCATTTTAGCTAAGATCAAAGTAGGGATCAAATAAGGCTTGATGCAGAAGAAAAATCAGCCACATTGCCAAAGCTTTAAGGCTTGCAATGTCTATAGAGGAAACAATACATAACAATAGAGAGAAAATGAAATCAAGTATGCAAGAATTTACTTTGTTAGCTTCTTATCTTACTTTTTCATATATCTAACATGATACTTAAAATGGAATAGCTCTTGGGTTTATAGATCAAGGTTTAGATTTGACATAATTGTGCTCATAAGCACAATGCTAATTAAAAAAGAAAAGCCAAAAGTTTGTATAACAATTTTCAGAAAGAGGAAGGTGACACTTCTAATAAAAAAGTCTTTCTGGCTAGTAAAGACTGATTTGAAAAGTTTAAGAAGCACTTCAATTTTCACAGCATAAAAATGACTGGTGAAGTTTTCAGTGCTGATGCAGAGGCTGCTACTACTTATTCTAAGCAGCTGCAAAAATGGTTGTTGGAGGGAACTACATTCCAGAACAGCTATACAATATTGATAAAACTGCACTTTTCTAGGAGCTTATGCCTGCTAGAAATTTATTTCTGAAGGAAAAATCAACAGCAGGATTTAAAGCTTTCAAAATTTATCTGAAAACTTTACTTAAATTATTAAATGAACAGGTACCTGTACATTAATATACAAGTTTATTAATACTGTACAGAGTACTAATCTGTGTATAGTCCCAGTAAATTAGCTGTGAAAATTTGAAGTTTCTGCTCGTAAATTAGTGTAGATTATAAAAGGTTCTGGTCCATCCTAGAAAGGTGTGTGTGTGTGTGTGTGTGTGTGTGTGTGCATGCACGCGTGCATGTGTATATATATATAGTATGCATGTATATATATATATATATCTCTTATTTAAAAAACCATTCTGTCTGTCTGTCTGTTTGTGCACTTATAACTTGAGTGTTGTTTATCCGATCGCGCTGAAATTTTAAACATGGATACATGAGAGCAGGGCATTCCGTAATCTAGATAGATTTTCAAAATTGTTAGTTTCAAAGTGATAATCGCTATTTTTGTAATCTTTTTGTCCTGTTTGTTCTGCCATTAAAAGCAACGTGTTTGCTCAGACAACCAACAAATACCATTTCGCTAGCAACAAGGGGAATACAGGATGACAGTCAACCAAAACAGTCGTTATGCTGTCTCTCTTATGATGTCCGATTCCACTTGAAGTTGTATATATATTGTGTTAAGATTTGTTATCAATCAATTATCCTTATTGAGAAGAAACAGTCAAAAGTAACCACCACATACAATCACCAAACATCTCCATTACTTAACACCGTCCAATTTTGGGGTTAATAATCTTAATCTTTAGTTACAGTTTCTCATTCAAACTACATAATAGGCAGAATTGTTGGATTAAGACAGTAGGGTGTTTTGAGGGAGATTTGGCTGCTATTTCTACCAGGTCTAGCTACCATGTAGAGGCCTCCCTCATTGGCTCATACATACATATATACATAAAATTGAAATACAATACTTAAAACAACAGTCGTCAAATACAAAAGCCAAGGTCCATGCAGTGTCATGGGCCAAATAAATTTCCAACTTCTTGCCTAATGCGGGCCCAGAGCAATCTCTTATCACTTACACTATTTCAGTATTACATCTCTATTCTAATGTGAGATAATGAGATTATACTTTCAGTTTGAAAGAAGTCTGTCCTATATATATATTCCTTATGCATTCCAAACCGAGTTACAGATTTTGACGTATGGGGTATCAAAAGATTCAGTACTATTTCAGCTACAAATTAAACTTAATTTCCATTCACATATTTGCATTTCAAAAATTTAACATTATAATCTTTTCCATAAATCAACTATCGTAAACATTTTATAGGATGACATCACATTTTCTAAATGTGTGTACCTTAAAAGACATCAATCATCATGGCACACACCTTCACTCACTCAGTCTATCTCTCTTTTTCACTCTCTTTCTCTCTCTTACACACACACACACTTCCATTTCATATAGACGTACATACATCTTTCACTTTCTTTCTCTGTCCCTTACGCTTTCTCTTCTTTCAATTTCTGCTCTCTTCAAATAAATTTTTACAGAATGAGCAGGAGAAACACAGAAAAGACTTAATCTCTCCAGAAACAAGTATAAAGCAAGGAGGATTGTAGAAAACTGAAGGCAAGAGTCTGAAGAGAGATGAGATTTTCTCAAGATCAGCAAATGCATGTTGCAGCACTTAATGCTGGATCATTAAATCAATGTTTTAATGATTAGACAGAGGTCCAGTAGAATAGGTCTCAGAAACAGACTACATACAAATTCGTTCTCCACAACTCATGAAGCTGTTTTCGGATATGATCCATCCCATTCTTATAAAAATGATAACTCTGTCCAAATTAGTGTGCTAAACACAAATTGTCGTTTCTGTAGAGCTATAAAATTTTCAAATGAAACAAATGGTATGTGCTGCTCAGGTGGTCAGGTAACATTGCCAGCACAACCAGCTCCTTCTCAACTTCTTATGGATCTGCTAGAAGGCACTTCCATCCAGTCAAAGGATTTTCTGAACAATATCAGACAATACAACTCTGCATTTGAAATGACATCTTTTGGTGCATCTAAAAAGATGGATAAACATGAATTTACGCTGACATCAAAGTTCAAGAGCAAGTTTATCACCTCATTGGTTCCCTGTTACACACAAATGAATAACCACAGTTCCTCCAAATTTACTTTATGAGTAATGTAGGACAACAGACCCGAAGGAGGTGTTAAAATTTCAGATGATGGGTCGTGTTAGACACAGCGCTACTGCTGCAAAAGAGAGTATATCCACTAACAGCTTTTTGGTGCGTTCAAAAATCATATAACCCCCACCTCCAATTTTCCATGATAGGTTAGGTCCTGAAATACTCCAAACAGACGCATAGCATGTTGCTTAGTCGAATTAGCCCAGCATTTACTCCACAAATGTTTTGTTGTCAATGCTGCATTTGCCCATATCACTTGTTTCAACATAACTGTAATATATTATATAGAAACTATGCCACTTTAATCTCGAGCAACGCCGGGTATCTCTGCT
Organism: Octopus bimaculoides; assembly: GCF_046866305.1. NCBI lineage: Eukaryota > Metazoa > Mollusca > Cephalopoda > Octopoda > Octopodidae > Octopus > Octopus bimaculoides. The sequence continues at coordinate 86,250,863 of NC_142932.1, forward strand.
AGTATTATATAAATGTGTATGTATGTACATGTGTGTATACCCATAAGTGTATTGATATCTATTTGTCTATTTATCTATACACATGCATGTATGCATAAAAACACACACACACACACACACACACATATATATATATATATCAATTTAAATAAGAGCCATGACGCAATCCTATACACAAACACATACAGATAGATAGATGATAGATAGATAGATGATAGATAGATAGATAGATAGATAGATAGACAGACAGACAGACAGATAGAGAGGGAGAGAGGGAGTGCAAGAGGGAGGCGAAAGAGAGACAGACAATGCAGATAGACAGAAATAGACAAAGTAGAGACAGGTATTTAGTTCAATTCATACTGACTTTATTAAAATAAAAAAAGAAATCTATGAAAAATCAAGTTTAGGTGTTTCCTTCACACACACACACACACACATGATCTTTTCCCTGTCTTTGAAGTTACTTGTAGGTAGCAAGTATTGTAATTATTTTAAGTAAACGATGAGGAAATGATAGGGTTTCAATGATAAATCATTAAAGCAGTTTTTATTGGCAACAGAAAATAGGAAAGAAAGCAGCACACACAGACAAAGACACACACACACACAGCATACATGTATGTGCTCAAGCATGTTAATATGAATGAGTCATTAAACATGTCTAGCAACTATCAAACTGTCCACATTGTAGTTTTTGTTTATTTATTGATTATTGTTGTTATTATTATCATCATCATCATCATCATCATCATTTTGCTGTTGTTTCCTTTCAAAGCAGTCTGATCAGTTTGGGAAAGGGGAGGAGAAAGAAGAGCAAAATATAATGCGCGCGCGCGTAAATGTAAGAATGCTTATACACATACGTATATGTATACATGTATGTATGTATGTGTGTGTGTGTGTGTGTGTGTGTGTGTGTGTGTGTGTGTGTGTGTGTGTGTAATTATTATTTGCTTTTGTTACTAACAAGTTGCAAGCATGAATCAGAAAGCTGCTTATTGCCCCTATTCCAAACCTGCTCAGTGTATTCACCCTGCTTTTCCCTCATCATCCCAAATATATCTTTAACCCACCTCATCCCCCACTGTTCATCACTATCATCGAATACACTGCACACAATCAAGTTAAACATCAGCCATATTGATTTCATCAAACAGGGAGAACACAGAGGCCAATGGGTCCTGCCCTCTACCTTACAGGAAATAAATTTAAAAAAATAAAATAAAATCACTTTGTAGAGCTTAGACATGCATCTGATATGGGTATGGTATGGGTGATGTATGTACTATATATGGTACATACACATAGACAGCTAGATAGACAGGCACTGGTTAAACAGATAGACAGATAGATAGGCAGTCAGACAATAGATATGACTGTAGCAGGTACAAGATCTAAGTCAAAGGATGTGCTGGAACACTACAGTGGACAGAACCTTAAAAGCAAATGGAGAAATGGGAAGAAAACAGACAGTATTACCCAAATAGTTGGAATAGAAGCTAGATATTGAATATACAAGGTGCATTCCAGAAGGTTTGAGACTTTTTTTTTAGACAAGGCTCTTATAACTGTCCTAGATTATTGTTACTTTAGTACATCGTTAGTATACATTTAATAAACTGACTTTCCAGCTTCTGTTATTCCAGATTAAAGGAGGTGGTTGTAAAAACACTTTGAACACACTCTTCTAAACACTGACTACTTTGCTGAATGCAGTTGGGACATTTGGAAGCTTACTATGCAATGAAATTGTGTCAAACTTCTACAAAAATGCTACAGAATCTTATGAAATGCTCCAGACTGCTTGTGGATTAACTTTTTCACTGACAGCAGAAAGGAAGTAAGAGACAATGACATGAGTGGGAGGGAGAAGGATATCAGAACATCAGAGCTGTTTGAGAAAATGCACAATTTTCTGGATGAAAACTGTTGTGTGTCTAAAATTTGGAGTTGATGTGACAATTGTACATAGAATTATTGATGAAGACCTGAACATGCACAAAATATATGCAAAGTTTGCTCTTCTGGTGCTCAGCAATGAACATCCTGGTAACCAACTACTTGACAGGAATGGGCATCAAAACTGTCCCTCATCCTCCCCATGGTCCAGACCTTGCTCCCTGTGATTTTTTTTTTATTGTTCCTCAAATTGAAGAACTTCAGGGGCACTCCTTTTGAAGATGAAGGAGGCTATGACAAGGGTCCTGAATAACTTCACTTTGGAGGACTTCCATGGGGCCATCATGAAGTGGGCAGAGCACTACAACAAGTGCATTGAAGTTAGAGGACCTTATTTTGAAGATTAGAGTTTTGTACTTCTTTCAAATTAAAAGTCTATCCTGAAAACTTCCGGAATGCACTTGCTACAGAGCTTGAAAAGAAACAGAAAAGAAGTGATTCGTATATGTTCTGCAATGTGAGGATCAGAATCATGAGATGTTTCGGATTGCAAGATAGAGTGGCAGAAAAAAATCAAGTTACCATTTGGGAGAAGTGTAGACATGTAGATGAGATGATAGAAGATTACCAATAGTAAAAAGAAAGAGGCAAGGCAGCACTATTATGAGAAGCTGTTAAATGTGTGTGTGTGTGTGATAGAGAGAGAGAGTCAGAAAGGGTATACCCAATGTATGCTAGAAAGACCAACCATTTAAGATGACAGCAGTATAGCAGCATAGATAGAGCAATTAAGGATATGAAAGCAAGGAAGGCATTTGATCCATCAGATATTGCTGTTGAGTCAATGAAAATACGATAAAGGTCACACACTAAACACACTTATAGTCAATCAGGTAGTATAAGGAAGGTGGCATACCCAATGATTGCTGTAGCAGTGTCATTGTCAACTGCTAAGAGCAAGCAAGACATGGTAGAGAAGGGAAACAATAGAGCTGTCAAGCTGATGGACCAGGTTATGAAACTTACTGAAAGAGTTATGACACAAATGATTCTGAAAAGAATTAACCTAGAATAGATGTAGTTTGGGTTTGTGCCAAGAAGAGGTACTACCAATACCATTAACCTAGTGAGATAATTACAGAAATGCTTAGCAAGGAGTAAGTTGCTGTATCTAGCATACATTGATCTGGAGAAGGTCTTTAACAGAGTACAACATTCTATATTCTGATAGTTGCTAAGGAAACTAGAGATGGCTGAATGGCTTGTGAAGGTCATGAAGAAAAGTGCAATGAGCACAGTAACACATTTAACTTGCAGGGAGGAGTTCATCAAGGTTCAGTCCCCAGCCAGTTTCTATTTATTAGAATCCTCTAGGCCATAACTGAGAGGTTTAAAACTGGTTATCCTTAGGAACTCTTATAAGCTGATGACTTAGTTCTTATAACTGAATCATCATCATCATCATCATCATCATCATTATTATTATTATTATTATTATTTAACATTTGTGTTCTATGGTTTGACAGGGTCTGATGGGCTGAAGGATTGCATCATGCTCCAGTGATTTTTTGGCATGGTTTCTAAGGATAGATGCCCTTCCTAACACCAGCCACTGTATAGCGGGTGCTTCTTTTTTCTTGCCATTACAACTAGTGTGGTTACCATGCAGCTTACAAGACTATGAACTCCAAGTGGAGAGGAGGAATTTTTTGCTAGCAGAATAAAGAGTGGAGAGGGTAATGAATGAGAAAAAGAGCCAGAAGAGAATAGATTTTTTGCTGAGCAAAAGCTAGAATCAAGAAGGCACAAAGTAAACTTAGCAGATTAAAATATTAGTAAGTGCCAAAGAAGACAGGAATTTGCTACTGTCTGGAATTAGCTGTGCTGATATGCAGAACAGGAGGAGGTAGGAATTTCATACATTGTTCTCATTGTAAACTATAGATGTACAAGAGGCTAAGCAGGCTAACAGAGAAGGTAAATTTTATATGCAGCAGGTGCACAGGAGCAATAAGCACTAAACGCATATAGGAAATAGATTCTCTCAAAAGTTCAGATTCCTAGAAATAGTTGACAATTTCTGTTACCTAGGTGACCTAAATTGCAGTGGAGGTGATATTCTAAAAACATAGTAGCCAGACTAAGGAAAGTCTGTGAGAAGCTCAGATGTTATTAGCTCTGCTGGTAACAAAGATTAATCTTTGATAACACCATTAAAGAGAATCTATAGCACACTGCAGTGGAAACATAATGGTAAAAAGAAAAAACCACCTTCGAAAGGAAATTGCAAATAGTTAAACCATAATGTCACATTGAAATTATTGGACTGTCCTAAAACAAAACCATTTTACATGTAAAATTATCTTCAGGTTGTCTATTAAATCTGCACATAACTAATATGTAGATGTATATTTGATAACTTGTAACAGATGGTTGTTTTTTTAATTCTTCTAAGATACTATATTAGATTAGTGAAAGGCAGTTGTTCTTATTTAATAAACACAAACATACACCTTTGTTTCTCCCATGCATATTCATCTGTGCATGTATATACATATTAGTGAGTATATATAATAGAGAGGGATGTATATCTATGAATGATTGTGTAAATAGGTGTTAAGGCAGGCAAATGCATATTTCCAATTTGTGTATTGACCAAACTCAAGTATTAGACAGTCAGATGAACTTGTTTGTTTCTTTCCACACTTATTCCCTTATCTAACTTTCTGAAGAGAAGCTTAAGAGATCCCCTATTCCAAAAAGAATTATTTCATGTTCTCTTCAAAGTTTATAAAATTCATATGATGCCAGTATATAATATCGGTTTATTTTTACATCTGTTTTTCAATGCTAGTATGAGAGTTAGATGCATGTAAAACTGAATCATTATTTTAACAGTCAGAATCCCTTCCAGTTGCTCACCCATGACTGTTTTTCAAGTAAGGGATCTCTTGTTCCACGTCTTTGAAGTGGATGATTTGTTTATAAGGAAATGACAACAAATTCACCACTTCTAGCAAAATGATTTCCAAAGAAGCACTGATGTGGACAAACACACAGACGTACACATACAATGAACACACAAATGACAGGCTTCTTTCAGTTTCCATCTACTCCAGTTCCCAAATCCATTCATAAAGCTTTGGGTAGCCTGGAACTATAGCCAAAGACACTTGCCCAAGGTGGTGCAGAGTGGAATTTCTTCACCATATGGCCGTGTGTGTGTGTGTACGCACATATATTCTGTGAGAGAGAGAGAGAGAGGGAGAGGGAGAGAGAGAGAGAGGGGGGGAGAGAGAGAGAGAGAGAGAGAGAGAGAGAGAGAGAGAGAGAGAGAGAGAGAGAGAGAGAGAGAGAGAGAGGGGTGAATTCTGTTTTGGTATTTTGAATGCCTGCTAAGAGATGCAGATATCAAAACAGAACACTTGCTTCAAAGACCATGCATATTTCCATTACATCAGAAGTTGACTCTTTCTGTTTATTCTATCATTCTAGGGACTGAATGTTGTAGCCCCAAATAACTCACAATTCATACAAACACTTGCCGAGTACTTTGGTGAAAAATAAAAAAATACCTTACTACTAATTATCATCTACCTTACAGGAGTATGTTGTTACCAAGTGTGTGTGAGAGAGAGAGAGGGGGGGAGGATGCATGAGGTTTATTCACCTCTTTCATAGACAAGACTAGGCAATTTTCTGAATTTCATACAATTTATTTTTAAGGTATTTGAAAAACACATAAGCAATAATATGATTAGTCTTACTTTCTCTTTTTATTTAATGGTTGTACAAAGAGTTTCAATTTTCACGACATTGTTAATACAAATGTTGTCTTATGTTTAAAATTATATTAATATATTTGTATTGATCCAATTCAAAATAATAAAAAGGCCATTAGTAGTTAGTCATTGTGTCATTTTAGAGATCAGACTGGTTGATGATGCAAGTGAACAGAGTTAAAACCAAAATATTATTCAAAATAATGGCATTAATAGTAATTAGAGAAATCATTTCAGTTTTAGAGTGGAAGTCAAATGAAGTTGTGAAGAATATAGTTCATTGCTTTTGCCCAGAAAGACAGAATGGTTCCTTAGGATATTGTAGTTCATTTTCATTTTTTGTCTCTTTTGGTAAGAACAAACAATGACATGGTTTATTCACTTCCACTCTAAACCGCTATTTTGAACAAAAAGAAAGAAATAACATTATCAAAGTACATTTTTCCATTGACAACTTTTATTTCACTTTGTTCGCTTCCTACATCAACCTGTCTGAACTCTAGAACAATACAATCACCACAAATAGCTTTATTATTATTAGTATTACTATTATTTTAACTGAAATATTACTAATACATTAATAATATACAATAAAAGTTACCATTTGTAGAGATGTAGTCTACAGAACCAAAACACTGTGAATAACTGTGATACAAAAATAGAACAACAAAGTCATTGTTTGTTTTTCAATTCCATAAAAGAAAATATATTATATAGAATTCAAAAGGTTAAATACTTTGCTATATTGAAGAATAATAGACCCTATATATATATATACACACATATATATATATATATATATATATATATATATATATATATATATATATATATCGTCGTCGACGTTTAACGTCCGCTTTCCATGCTAGCATGGGTTGGATGATTTGACTGAGGACTGGTGAAACCAGATGGCTACACCAGGCTCCAATCTGATTTGGCAGAGTTTCTACAGTTGGATGCCCTTCCTAACGCCAACCACTCAGAGAGTGTAGTGGGTGCTTTTACGTGTCACCCGCACGAAGGCCAGTCAGGCGGTACTGGCAACGGCCACGCTCATCTCGCTCGAGAAACCTCATGTGTCACCCGCACAAGAGCCAGTCCAGGGGCACCGGCAACGATCTCACTTGAAAATCCTACAACAACCCCACACAAGAGCCAGTTCAGGGGCACCAGCAACGATCTAGCTCGAAGAAATTTCATGTGTCACCCGCACAAGAGCCAGTCCAGGGGTACTGGCAACGATCTCGCTCGAAAACCCTCATGTGTCACCCGCACAAGAGCCAGCGCAGGGGCACCGGCAACGATCCCGCTCGGAAGATTTCATGTGTCGCCCGCACATGAGCCAATCCAGGGGCACTGGCAACGATCCCGCTCGAAAGATTTCATGTGTCGCCCGCACATGAGCCAGTCCAGGGGCACCGGCAACGATCTCGCTCGAAAACCTCATGTGTCACCCGCACAAGAGCCAGCCCAGGGGCACCGGCAACAATCTCGCTCGAAAAACCTCATATATATATATATATATATATATATATATATATATATATATATATATATATATATATATATATATATTTATTAAGGACTTTCGAGCGAGATCGTTGCCAGTGCCCCTGGACTGGCTCTTGTGCGGGTGGCACATAAAATACACCATTTTGAGCGTGGCCGTTGCCAGTACCGCTTGACTGGCCTTCGTGCCGGTGGCACGTAAAAGCACCCACTACACTCTCTGAGTGGTTGGCATTAGGAAGGGCATCCGGCTGTAGAAACTCTGCCAAATCAGATTGGAGCCTAGTGTAGCCATCTGGTTTCACTAGTCCTCAGTCAAATCGTCCGACCCATGCTAGCATGGAAAGCGGATGTTAAACGACGACGATGATGATGATGATGATGATGATATATATATATATATATATAATAATTTTCCCAGAGGATGTAGCAACCGTTACCAATATAGCATAAGAACTTACCTTAGGAGATCATTAATTAGATTCCTTAAGGGTCGTTCTCACAGTTTATATTTATATCATAAGGTTTTTAAACTTTTAAATTTTCATATTCAAAAGAGACAGAGACTTCAAATTCGATATATCGATTTATCGATATATCGAATTTGAAGTCTCTGTCTCTTTTGAATATGAAAATTTAAAAGTTTAAAAACCTTATGATATATATATATATATATATATATATATATATATATATATTTATTTATTTATTTATTACTGGTTGATTAACAGTGTTTTGTTTCAATGCTATGCTGTACTGCAGAATATATCTACAGATTGTAGACAATACTGTAATAGATGGATGTAAGCATCTGTATATATGAATATTTTTGTGGAGAGAAAGATGGGGATCAGCTGAACAAGATTGAAAGAAGTTTAGTTGGTCCCTCATCTGTTTACAAGATAAACCAAACTTTATTGTAAATGTTAAAGGTTTTCTTTGTGCTCATTGTTCATTAATTTCATTTAACCCTTTGGCATTTAAAATAGCCATATCCAGCCCAGATATTCTACCTGTTTTATGTCCAAATCAGCCAGATCCAGCCTCTTACACCTATCCTACAATGTTGTTCTAAAAATAAGCAATGACATAATTAAAATCTCAAAGTTACAACATGATGCATGATTAATTGAAAATAGTGTGATTAAAATAAGTATCACATTTGACAGAGTAACCTGAAAACTAAAGGGTTAATGTCTGTTTTCAATGCTAACATGGCTTACATTGCATAGCACCCCAGGCAAGTGTATTCTACAATAGCTCTGAGCCAACCAAAGACTTGAGAGTGAATTTGGTAGACAGATACTAAAAGAAGCCTGTCATATATGTATATATTTATGTGTGTGCTTTTCCTGGTTTTGTCATCAAGGGTTAGTTATAAATAAGTATCACTGTTACATATGCAAAGTGTTTCCTTTCCCATCTTTCCTGAAAACATGTCTAGTGAGGGGGAAATATTTCCCAGCTTGAAAACAGATGAGGGTTGGTGACAGGAAGGGCATCTGGCCAAAGAAGATTGCCTCAGTGAATTCTGTCTGACACATGCAAACGTGGAAAAGTAGATGTTAAAATGATGATGATGACAAACACATTTTATTTTTATATGAATATTAGCTCTGATTAAATGAGCTGGTTCAAGTTGATTTAATCATAGAGCTTCTAGAGCACAACACCTGTTTGTGTGTGTGTGTGTGTGTGTGTGTGTGTGTGCGCATGCACGTGTGTGTGTTATGTCTGTATGCATGTGTATCTGTGTGCATGTGCATGACAAATCTGCAGCTGAAGAAGATGCCCACATGGAGTCGGTTTTGTGGCACATGGCTAGTTTAATCAGGAATGATCAGTGGCATCCACCAGCTATTATATGTAGTCTGTAATCTGAACTAGATTTTAATGACATGAACAAAGTACTCTAGAAAGATCGGTGTTGAAGAACAATACTCTAAGATTGAACATTCCAAAGCAAGCTGGTATTCATTTTGACAGCAATGTCACTTGAAGTAATGTAATGTAGAATAAAGTGTTCTGTATAGAAACACAAAATATCAGCAGCAGAACTGAACTCACAACACATGAGTTCGTAGTTTAGTAATTTAAACAATTTATAATCACTATGTGTGTGTGTTGCTCTCTCTCTCCCTTGCTCTCTCTCTCTCTCTCTCTCTCTCTCACAAGCACACACATGGATGTAATCTTTTTTGAAAATGTAATCTGTTTTGAAGACGACAAGGTAAAATGTGAAAAAGATTTGGCAGCTAATTAGATCAAGGGACTATACAGAAATAGACTAGACAGTTGTGAGAATACAATAGGTCCAAACTGACCCAATGCACTGCATATAAATCAAGACTGCATGCCAAAGTTAGGTCCTCATCTAGATAGAGACATGGCATTATTGGGACAACAGTTCTGTTTCATACCTAGTTGCTCAATCAACTAACTACTTGCAACAGGTGTATTATATCAGAACTGATGAAGAAAAACAATATCAACAACAATCAATTCTGACACATCAAAAGTACATTTAAAGTCTCTCTTTGCTGCTATCTTCTGCTCTTAGAAAAGCAGATGATACTAATTACATGACAGAACAAGATCCATCACGCTACTTCTGTTTACAAGAATACCTATAAAACCAGCATATAAGAGAGGAGACCAAAACTGAAAAATCACAGCTGCTCTACAAGCCCTTTGCAGTTGACTGAATTTTACCTGAAGTAGTGAGTCGTCTGTGCATTTCTTGAACTTTAACCACAATGATGCCACCAGTCTGGGAGGCCTACAAAGGTCATAGGAACTATCTTTCTTTCTGCTGTTGCCAACACAACCGCCACCCACCAATGCTGCTGTTGCCGCTACCACCACCACCACCACCACCACCACCACCACCACCACAAACAACAACAACAACAACAACAACAACACCAGCAATGACTAGTCAATGTGGACATTTCACTTTATGAACTCCACACTACTTTATTCCACCTACCACACTTTATTAACTAACACACATCATACACAAGCATTACATCTCCATGTCAGAAGGGCAATTTCCCTCTCTTTCTCTCATACATACACACACACACACACTTTTCAAAATATGGTAATATACAGAATCGATTGTCAAGCGATGTCGGGGGGGGGGGACAAACACAGACACACAAATATATACACACACACACATACATACATACATACATATATATATATATACATATATACGACGGGCTTCTTTCAGTTTCCGTCTACCAAATCCACTCACAAGGCTTTGGTCAGCCTGAGGCTATAGTAGAAGACACTTGCCCAAGGTGCCACGCAGTGGGAATGAACCCGGAACCATGTGGTTAGTAAGCAAGCTACTTACC
>NC_142932.1:86264822-86294822 GCF_046866305.1 Octopus bimaculoides
TACATACATATATACATATATATATATATATACATACATATATATATATACATACATATATATACATATATATATATAATATACATACATATATATATATACATATATATATATATATACATACATATATATATATACATATATATATATATATACATATATATATATATATACATATATATATATATATATATACATATATATATATACATACATATATATATATATACATACATATATATATATATATATACATACATATATATATATATACATACATATATATATATATACATACATATATATATATATACATACATATATATATATATACATATATATATATACATAATATATATATATATATATATATATATATATATATATATATATATATATATATATATATATATATATATGATGGGCTTCTTTCAGTTTCCGACTACCAGATCCACCCACAACGCTCTGGTCAGCCCAATGCCCTTTCAATCATCCCTTATTCCATTCCTCTAATACTGATTTAGATATATCTGTTGTGGTAACAAGTCTGAAGAGAGACTTGAAAGCTTAATCTGCTTTCAAGACAAAGCTAATGAAAACTATCAAGTTGATATTTGTCCAGGTGACTTTAAAGACTGCTCATTAACAAACACAACTGCCTTATATGTATTTTTTTAATCTCCATACTTAGGTAAAACAATAAAGAAAACTTAAGTAAGCTCTTAACAGATACTCCCCCCCCCCCTACTTCCTTCTTGGATGCTATGATATTAATAAAAAAAATTAATCCAAAAAAAGAGCAATGCAGAGGTGAGATAAATTAAATGAGAGAAGTTGTGATTGATTAAAAATTTTTTTTTTAGAATTAAAAACACGGTATTTTTTGTTTTTGTTTTGTTTGATGGGAGATGATTCATTACCTGCTTGTGTAGCTAATTGAACAGTATATATAATCAATAAATATTTTCATCAGCTGAGCAACTGCAACACAAAATGTATACCTGCATTAGTAATATTTATTGCTATCGCCACCACCAATGCTATCAATGACAACCATAACAACAACATCTAAGGTAACCATGGAGTTGATTTGTGGTTTCTAGACCTGATTGAAACAGCTGCCAAAAATTCTCTCAAATTTAACTATGTTTTCTTATTAAATAGAGAACATATTAGATAATGTAGTCCTAGACACTCTTAGATGGTCATGGCTAGAAAGTCTGTGATAATAGATTTGCTGGATCAGAGTTGACGTAGGGCTAAACAACAATGCCAGTGTTGCTACTGCTGCCATCACCACCCACAACATTATCAATAATACTGGAGGGGACCTTCATGTGGTCTCTCAGCCTGTAAAAAATAGTAGCCAAATTACCTTCAGTTCATATTTTACATTTTTAAAAAAGAGCACATTGGATAATGTGATTCTGGGCTCCCTGTACAGAGCAAAAAGTTGGAGTTGTCACACTAGATTGGCATTAACCATAGGTCTGGATTGACCTAGAATTAACCTTTTAGTGTTCAGCTTACTCAATCAAATGTAATACTTATTTATTCACATTGTTTAGAATTTATCCTGCATTATATTGTAGCCTCGAGATTTTGATGATGTGATTGTTTATGTTTAAAATGACATTTTAGCGTTGGTAGGAGAGGCCAAATTTGCCAGTTTGAACATAGAGCAAGTAGAATATTTTGGCCAGATATGGCCAGTTTAAATACTTAAAGGGTTAAACATCAAGAATGGCACTGGAGAGACGCTCGCTCTCTCTCTCTCTATCTATCTATCTATAAAAATGGGAGAAAAATACATTGGATACAGCACTACTTCAAAATAAAATACAATGGTCATAACTGGAATACCTTTTGATCCCACTGATACTATCTTTTAATAACTTTCAGATTATTTCATTTCATTTGAAGAAAACAAACTAAATGTAAAACTTATTTATTCTGTGTTAACCCTTTATTGCCATATTGTTATCATATTATATCAGCTTTTATCTATTGAAATACAATGCTTTTGTTAGCATTACTTTTAAAACTAATGAAGAATTTTGTAAAATAACTAAAACTGATGTTTGAGACATAAATTAACATGGAAGGTTTTAATTCAGATGCCTTTAAATCATAGAACCAAGGACAGTCTCTGGTCTCAGAAGGGTTCAGTATTTAGGGTTTCCCTTCCCTTCTGTGTATTTAATTCAAATTAACTGTGACTGGCATTGTTGGGACTGACTTTGGGTATCCTGATTTTAGAGCAGGTACACCTGCACTTTGCATGAGAAAAATATAAGGTTTGGTATCAAGAAGGGCATCTGACCATAAAAGGGAATCATGATGGGCATGATAGAGCTCACAAGGCTATCTCCCCTTTATCAGGGAAAATTATCTTAAAACATTTGTTTTTCTTAGAAAAGAAAAATACCAGTGGATGTACTGAGGATTGATGCAATGAGCTATATGTACTCTTGTGATAGTGTATCAACCAGCTGTATATACCCTTGTATCAATATAGCTGATTGTAAGGCGTCGAATTGGTAGCATGCCAGGCAAAATGGTTAGCAGCATTTTGTCCGTCTTTACATTCTGAGTTTAAATTCCACTGAAGAATTTAAACTTACTCCCTACCCCTAAATTGCTGGCCTTGTGCCAGAATTTGAAATCAATATGTATGTGTGATTGTGTCAGTCAGTTATATACACTTGTGGCATTGTGTCTCTGTATGAACTCAATGATAAGGATGTAGAATAACTTCAAACTGTTTTTAGGTGTGTTGTTGTACAGTCTCACATCAACTTTGTTACTTTGTTCAGTGATATTCCATGACCATCTCATCTTTCTTTCTCAGGCATGGTGTATATAAAAACAATTTTATCTAATGTTAAGGTGGAAAACAGCAGTCTTTAGAGCATCAGACAGAATCATCATTTAATACCTATGTTCCATGCTAGCTTGTGTTAGACAACTGAACAGGATTCAATAGACCCAAGAACTGCATCATTGTTCCAGTATCTGCTTTGGTATGGTTTCAATGACAGGATCCCCTTCATAAAGTCAACCACTTTACAGTATGTACTTGGTGCTTTTTTGCATGCCACCAGCACTAGTGAGCTCACCATGCAGCTTCCAAGACTATGAACCCTGAGGGTTAACTTTGTGCTAAGAGACAAGGGTAAAATATGGGTAACAGTATGAGAGAAGGAGCCAGAGCAGAATAGGTTTCTTGCTGTACAGGAGCTACATGACTACTCACCTTTTAGAAAAAAGGGTAGTAGTGGTTCCAGTTCTCTGTACTCTGTAACTGAGTTCCAATCCTGTTGAGGCAAACTTTACCTTTTGTCCTTTCAAATTTGATAAATTAAGAACTAATATAGAGTTATGGGTTAGCAGAATGGTTAGAGCATTGTAAAAGACACTTTGTTGTATTTCTTTCAGTTCTTTACAGTCAGAGTTCTTGAATGGTATACTTATCCTGGCTCCCAGTTCAGTACTCACCTCTTCGTCCTTGAGTGTCTTTAGCAGAATTCAATCTGTTCCTAGCATTTGGGACAGATCACCTGTTTGAAGATAACTTCTTCCTTTCCTCCCACAAGCTTTGGATGCCTTGCGAAAACCATTGAGGGTCATGAATCCTACCCTTCCTTCTTTAATGAAACAGTAAAGAAAAATGGGGACCACTCTCAACTGATATGATATTGACAATGAACACTATTAGATCAGGGTAGACCTGGTAATAAACAATAACACGTATTTAGTATATAAACACCTGAGCAGCTGATACAGCTTCAACAATGAAGCTTACAAGGAAATCTTTCAACAAATGTTTCAGGCAATTTTGGACAGTTTCTAACACAGCAACAACAGAAGCAGTAGTTGTAGGATGAGGAGGAGTAGTAATAAGCCATTCACAATTTTTTTAATAGCACTCTTCATCTCCTCCCCTCATTAATCTTCTTCTTCATGGCTATTTAATATATAACATTAGTTATTCTGACAATATCTGGTGAGGAGGTGGAGGAAGACAAGAAGTTAATGTAAAGCAAAGTATTTATTGTATAAATAACAATGTGCCTACACACTCCGTATACCTAATTAAATGGTTTCTCCTAATCACAATGGTTTCTAATAATAGTCCCACAGACACACATTTGGGAATGATTATAGTTAGCCCCTTAGCATTTAAACCATCCATATCCAACTCGAATATTCTACCTGTTTTATGTTAAAACTTCCTAGATCTGGCATCACACATCTACCCTATGATGTCATTCTAAAAATAAGCAATCACATCACTGAAATCTCAAAGCCAGGAGATAATGCATGATTAATTCAAAACAATGTAAATAAATAAGCATAACATTTGACAGAGTAATCTGAATGCTAAAGGGTTAAATCCATCCCAATACTTCACTGCTGGGTATTAGTTGTTGTTTAGCACCAGTCAGCCTTGATCAAGCAGACTTATAAGCCAATCCAACCATAACCATCTTTTAGGGACATCTAGAACTACATTATCCAGTGTAGCCTTCCATTTCTCAAGTCAATAGAATGTCATTTGAAGGAGGGGGTCTGGCAATTATTTTTATCAGATCTTTCATGTGGCAGTCACCTTTATTGACTCACGCATATGATTTGAGGGAGATTTGATTGCTATTTCTAACTGGTCTAACTACCTTGTTGAGGTCTCCTTCTCTAGTTCATACATACATGAGACAGTAGAGTGTGATTTGAAGGAGATTTGGTTGCTAATGGTACTAGGTCAACCAAGATCTCTATTGTTGGCTCATACATATGACAGCAGAAGATTTGGCTGCTTTTTCCAACAAGTTTACCTATCACACAGGGGTCTTCATTTCTGGCTCATACATACATACATACATAAGATAGTAAGATATCATCATCATCATAGCATTTACTATGCTCTTTCTATCACATAACTCAGCAATTCTCAAACTGACAAATAACACCCCACCCCTGCTAGAAAAGTCTTTGTGAAATGTTTTGTCTCTCCATGTAATTCTTCTTTCTTTGACATAGAGTTGTTTAAAAACTAGATTTATAGATACTTCTTTCGAAATTCCTATTTGTTTTTTCACACATTAATTATGTAAAATGTTAGAGAAAGAATCCTAGCTGTTTCTTGCGATACATACCAATACATACATCTAAAGCAAAATTTTTTCAGGAGCCCTTCAAATTCTATTTAATATTTTGTTACATGGATCCCCAAAAAACTTATACGGCCTTGGTTGAGAATCACTGGACTAAACCCTTTGAAGCAGTGCCTCAATATGGTTTCAGTCCAGTGGCTCAAACGTGTAAAAGAGAATAAAAGAGAAATTCCTCACAGCACTCTCTCCTTATGAGAAACAACTTGATTAATATTATAGTATCTAATAAACTGCAGGGTTGAACATTTTGGTACAATTCTATGGTTTCTTAAATCAACACTAGTACTTGACTGTTATTTATTTTATTGACTTCTCCTTGATAGATGAAAGGTGTAGTTAACCTTCGTGGGATTTGAACTCTGAATATAAACAGCCTACAGCAGTTCTACTCTTCAATGCAATTCCTTAAATAATATCTAATAATAAACTGGTTTTTCTGTAGGCTTACTGGTGATTTCATGCATATTTCTGTTATTGATCTGAACTGTATGTGATTATCAATCATAACACTGCACTACTGGATAGACATGTCAACAATTGTATGGATCAATCAACTGTTATTGCACATAAAGAGAGAGGAGTGTGTGAGAGAGAGAGAGAGATTGGATAACAAAGTAACATATCAGTGCAACTGAAAAGAAGGAATGCCTTAAGAGCCAGTCCATCATAACTTGCTCAAGTGGCACCATCATCATGACCATTATTATCACCACTGCCACCACCATCCTCATTCATCATCATCATCACTACTAATACTACACATCACTTTCATTATTATTGCAATCATCACCACTATCATCATTGTCATCAGCAGCAATTTGGTTAACATCTATTTTTCTCTCTCCATCCTTGTACAGATAAGATGACTGTGTCAGCTCAAATTTATCATCATAGCTTAGGAGAAGAGAGAGAGACAGACAGACAGAGCATAAGGATCTGCAGTACCATGCTTTTGCCACACATAGGGAATATAGAGGTGGGAAATGCCAAGGTAGTGTGGGGCAAAGACAGAAATAGTGAAACATAGAAAGCTGGAAGTATTGATAGAAAAAGAATAGAGAAAGATAAAAGAATATAGGTTTACATTATTATTATCCAGACAGATATATATGTATTATTATTATCACAGACAGATCTTGTGTGGTTTTTACAATCCAAGGAGCAAGCCATAACCAATGATCAAAGGTCCTTTAGGATTCTTTCATCAGCTCAATATTTGAATCACCTTCCCTAGAATCGTTGCAATTCCCAGTAATGTTGGCTCCTTATTTTTTATTTATTATTTTTTTCAGTAGTAGTGGTTCCATTTAAATGTTGATCCTAGTCTTCTTCATTATCTTTGTGATTGTTGCAAGAGTACCTACTACCACTGGTGCAATTTCCACATTTTTCAAGCTCCACACCTATGCAACTTCTCTAACATTTTTCAGTTTTTTTTTTTTTTGGTTCCTTTTTTTTATACACTCTGTCATAACTGAGAGATGCTGTATCAGTTATCATGTGGTGTTTTCCCTTCTGTTGATGATAACAATGTCTGGCTTTCTTTCCTCATTTGTTTGATCATATTGAATATTAAAATTCCACAACAAACTAACATATTCATTTTGTTTCACTACATTGATATTCGTACATTTATCATCTCTATTTAAATTATAATTTCCATACAGTATCTAATGAAAATGAATGAAGCGTGCAATGTTGTCATACTTCCTTTTCTCTTCTCTTTCTACAATCTCACTATATTCACCCACTCTGTGACTCTTGCTTTCACCATTTATTTTTATCACAAACTCAACGTAAGAATTAATCAACATTCTTATTGATGTGTTATTTTACAGTTTGTTCTAAGTGCTTGTTCTTGTGCAGCAGAAATTAAGATTTCAATTCCAGATGTTAAGCCTGATTTTCACTTGCAGTTACATGACCCTAATCCCTACTGTTACTTATATCTCTAACAAACTGTTTATACATTGCTTTTCCACTCCACTGTGTCTCTTTTTCCTCTATTCTGATTCTTATATTCATCTTTATCAATACAGTCTGTAGTTTCCATCACTCCAATGACTTTTACACCGGACAACAATGGTTCTGAACTGTTAGCTACATACCATCCCAAATTCTGCTCTTTATTTTTTATACCTTCTTTGCAACCTATCAGACTTCCTCCATAGAAACCAATCCGAAAATTAAACGTGAGATGAGGTCCCCCAACCTGTTATGGTGTGCAGCACCTCTACAATATGTGTTGACATTGACTGTGAAATGCTTCTGTTTTGCAAATGACTGCCTGGGTTTCCATATCTCCTCAAAAGAGTTAGATAAATCTCTGGCACATGTGTGACATAATGTATACTCCTTCAACTAGAGCAGGGTATATGGAATGTATTATTTGTTAAGATTGGAATTGAGACAGCATGTAAAATTCATGCACAACATACCTATCCACAAGCTGTGTCACAATATATGGGGGGGAAAAAATACATTGATCAAACCCACAGCTGGGTGTTCCCTTTGAGGAGACCAGAAAGATAAAAGACTAGCAGGAAGCTGGAAGGTCCTTTCAAAGGAACTCCCATCCTTCTGAAGTGCACAAACTTCACGGTTATCTAAAGGAACATTTATATGAACCACTGGTTAAAATACTGGTTTAGAAGGAGTTAGGGGATAAATACACTGAACCCAAAGATGATAAATGGTTGGGGAAAGCATCAACAATAGTTTATCTACAACTATAGGAGCATTGCCTAAAGAATGTAAAAGTCTTTTTGTGATTTGGGGAAAACTGAAGAAGTTCATGACTGAATTCTGAAGACCCGGGTAACAGTCAGGAGAAGGCAAGGAGTAAAAGGTGATTAAATTCAATGCCTTTGTCTTTCAATTGCTAATTTCTTGTTAAAGGTTACAGGTGTTATAGATGATTGTAGTACTAGTCAAACTGACAAGTTTCCCAGACTATGATTCATAAAAGTGTAGTTCTGTGAAGTGGGATGAAATCCAAAGACAAAGTATTTTTTATGTCTTGCATTTTATTTCCTACTACTATCCTTCTTTCCAATGATAGTGGCATTTCTGCTCTTTTCAGGGCTTCAGTATTTCACCATGACCCTGGCAGGGTAGCTGACGGATGTTATGCTTTGCCAAAGGGCAACCTGTGATTTTGTCTGGGACTGCTTATTAAGTATCCACAGCTAACCTGTATATATCTACAGGAGATTCTCCTATCTGCAAACCGGGGACCCAACAGATGCTCTAATTCTCCCTAGGTATTGATTTCTTACCCCTGTATTATTAATCATCATCATCATCGTCGTCGTCGTCGTTTAACGTCCGCTTTCCATGCTAACATGGGTTGGACGATTTGACTGAGGACTGGTGAAACCAGATGGCTACACCAGGGTCCAATCTGATTTGGCAGAGTTTCTACAGCTGGATGCCCTTCCTAACGCCAACCACTCCGAGAGTGTAGTGGGTGCTTTTACGTGCCACTGGCACGAAGGCCAGTCAGGCGGTACTGGCAACAGCCACGCTCAAAATGGTGTATTTTATGTGCCACCTATACAGGAGCCAGTTTGGCGGCACTGGCAACGATCTCGCTCGAATATCTTTACACGTGCCATCCAGCACAAGTGCCAGGAAGGTGATGCTGGGCACAGGTGCCATGACAATTTCGCTTTCAATAATGATAATACAGTAATCCCTCAACTATAACGAGTATTACATTCCAACACCCCCCACCGCGATAGGTGAAAATCCGCAAAGTAGAAACAGTACTGTATATCTTTTTTATTATCATTTTAATTTGTATATATTTATTTTATTATTTTTATATATTTAAGCTTTCATAAACTCTTCCCATACTCTTAGGAGTTTCGTTTTCCATACAGTATATGCGATTGTTTGTTTACTCATTTACAGTACACTATGTACTTTCTTTTAATATATCTTAATTAATGTGTTATACAGTGCAGTACTGTACTGTATTTTCATTTATTAATTTTTAGGCATGAAAATGCTTATTTTACCACAGAAATAGTTGAAATCTAAAAAAAAAAATACTTATTGGCTGCAGAAACCCACGATATACTGAGGAGTTTGCATTATAAATTTACATATATTAGCCAGAAAAATCCATGATCTACTGAGGGTGTGATAGGTGAGCCATGATATGGTAAGTGATTACTGTAATACATTCTACTATAGGCACAAAGCCTGAATTCTTGTGGGAGGGAGTAGTTGATTATATTGATCCCAGCGCTCAGCTGCTACTTATTTCATCAACCCCAAAGGGATGAAAGGCAAAGTCAACCTTGGCAATATTTGAATAAGTAATGCTGAATGTTTTGTCTGGTGCAGCAATAATTTTGTTAGCTCGCTGACTTATAATAATAATGATAATAATAATAATCTTGTTATAAATTTCTATTATAAAATATATCAATCCTAGAGCTAGTATGTCAGCTATTCCGTTAATTTAAGCTGCTACTCATCAGACATGAACATTTTTCATCCATGTGATTTTTGCTATTTCATCATGCATTGATCAATTAACTAGCGATCTGGCCACCTCTGTTGCTGCTGTTATTGATGAATATGATGATGATGATGGAGAGGGTGGTGGTGGATGTGGTGATGGTTATCACAACTGTGCAAATCACAAAGTTATCTGTAACTATAATCCTCCCTGACATTAATTTCCCTTGCAGACATTAGATTAATATTAACCTCACAGTAGCAGATTACTTGCTAACTCCACCTCCCCCTCTCTCCCCCACCATCTTTTGTTCTTAATCTGTGTTGTGTTTGCTTTATTCTGTTTTATCAAAAACCCTGATTAAGTTACTTTGTGCATGACTTAATTGTGGTTTGTTCTTTATCCAAGTTATTTATTGCTCTCACTCTGGTTCTAAAGGTGTAATATATAAAATAAAACAGTTTTCCCTTTGGTCACAATAGCAACAGTGCCAGGCCTGGAAGTATGAATGCCAGCATAGCTATGTAGTTAAAAAGTTTGTTTTGCCATCACTTGGTTCCTGGTTCAATTCCACTGCATTGTACTTTAAACAAGTGTTTTTTACCACATTTGACTGACCTGAAGTTGTGGTAATTAAACTCAGTAAACCAAAACTGTAGATGTTCTTCAGGGTCACTGAACTTTGCCTTGGGCCCTCAATTCCTGACAGAGTCATGGGAGCACTATCACAACACATGGTGTGTCTTGAGCATTTAAACCAGTGGTTTAACCGGGGTCCATATAAGATTTTGTTGTTAAAATTTATGTGCAACAAACTAGCTATACTTCTACAATAGGTGCAGGTGTGGCTGTGTGGTAAGAAGCTTGCTTCCCAACCACATGGTTCCAGGGTCAATCCTACTGCGTGGCACCTTGGACAAATGTCTTCCACTATAGCCTCGGGCTGACCAAAGCTTTGTGAGTAGATATGGTAGACAGAAGCTGAAAGAAGCCTGTCATATATGTGTGTATGTGTCTGTGTGTGTTTTCCCATCATTACTTGACAACCGGCGTTGGTGTGTTTACATCCTTGTAACTAAGCGGTTCAGCAATAGAGACAGATAGAATAAGTACTAGGCTTAAAAGATAAGTCCTGGGGTCGAATTGTTCAACAAAAGCACTTCAATCAGCATGGCCACAGTGAAATGACTGAAACAAATAAAAGAATAAAAGAGCACACAAAATATCTTAATTTTTTAATACAATTCCTAATTACATTTGATTATAAAAACACGGTAGGATTTTTTAATATAGATCAAATAGGTATGGAGGCTCACGAGAGTAAAATAGGAATCAAAGGAGTCCATAGGAAGGACACATTGAATGATATAGTCCTAGATACTCTATGTCTGAGAAAAAGACAGGATGGTCAGGGCTGAAATTCTTTTGATCTACTAGATGAGGGCTGATCTGGAGCTAAACAGCTGTAGTTACAACTACATACCTACCTGCAGTGTATTTGAACTTAAGACCTTTGAACTGGTTTGCAGCACTATATCTACTGATGCTGCTGCTGCTACTACTACTACTACTACTACTACTACTACTACTACTACGTTGCTTGACCTTTCAGTATCCGATAGCACTAGTGAAACACTGAACTCTGCAAAGATTAGCAGCATGAGCAGTGGGAGGAGGGGGAATTAACCTGATGCACCACATACTTAACACATAAGTAGTAGTGGTGGTGTTTTTAGACATACAGTGTTCCTTAGTACTAACCCTTAGTGCCGGGGGGGGGGGTGAACTGGGGCAAATTACCCTAAGTGGGGTAAAAATGAAATTATTGAGGGTAATGAGGACTCATTAGACAAAAGTAACATTATATAAAAAAACGTGTTCTTTGTTACAACAAAAGCTTTTCTTCTGGCATGAGGAGGCAGTCAAAAAGTTGCTGCCTTTGCAAACAAGGATTTTCCACTCAAATGAACATAAAAACAAAGCAGAGTAATTAATTGAATCACAAAGATTGTAGCCAAATTGCTCTGGCATCAAAATGCCCCAATTTTGTAACAAAAATGAAGCACCATTTCTCCAAAACCTGAAGTGAAAAGTTTCTAGGAAACACCTTTTGTTTTATAATGAGGATATTAATTTATTTTATCACATTTGTTTTATACTTTTTATATTTATAATTGTATTCTCCATATAAATAGATTCAATAAACCTTTTGAATTCAAAGAATCTATGGGGTAATGTCAGCGTAAATAAATATATTTTGGAGTAATTAGTTAAAAAAGTTCCCCGACTCCTGTCTTAGTGGATCCTGAAACACCTATCAGGTTGTTAAGACTTGTATTCTTGTCATTTATGAATCTAAATGAAATCAGCCTAACAAAGCTCTTCTTTTTCCAGCTATGTTCACTGACATCTTGGTTATTAGACATTGTTCTTATTGAAAATAATATCTAACCTTCCATTGCAATCTGTTGTTAGGACTGCATTAACAGGAGTTAAGTAACTTTACCAGGGAACACCAATCAGTTCTAGTGATATAATATGCAACCTTTGGCTGGTAGACCAGTATCCTGTTACCTCAGCAAATTAGCATTTGATTTATTCTAATATTAGTTTACTTAGCAAAATGGCCAAGTGGTGACTGACAACATACATACATACATACATATATATATATATCATCATCATCATCATCATCGTTTAACATCCGCTTTCCATGCTAGCATGGGTTGGACGATTTGACTGAGGACTGGTGAAACCGGATGGCAACACCAGGCTCCAGTCTAATTTGGCAGAGTTTCTACAGCTGGATGCCCTTCCTAACGCCAACCACTCAGAGAATATATACTCTTTTACTCTTTTACTTGTTTTAGTCATTTGACTGTGGCCATGCTGGAGCACCGCCTTTAGTCGAGCAAATCGATCCCAGGACTTATTCTTTGTGAGCCTTGTACTTATTTATCAGTCTCTTTTGGCGAATCGCTAAGTTGCGGGGACGTAAACACACCAGCATTGGTTGTCAAGCGATGTTGGTAGGGGGGGGGGGGGACAAACACACACACACACATACATACATATACATATATACGACAGGCTTCTTTCAGCTTACACCTACCAAATCCACTCACAAGACTTCGGTCAGCCCAAGGCTATAGTAGAAGACACTTGCCCAAAGTGTCACGCAGTGGGACTGAACCTGGAACCATGTGGTTGGTAAGCAAGCTATTTACCACACAGCCACTCCTGCGCCTATATATATATATATATATATATATATATATATATATATATATATATATATATATATATATATATATGTATATATATATGTATATGTATATATATGTATATGTATATATATGTATATGTATATATATGTATATGTATATATATGTATATGTATATATATGTATATGTATATATATGTATATGTATATATATGTATATGTATATATATGTATATGTATATGTATATATATGTATATGTATATGTATATGTATATATATGTATATGTATATGTATATATATATATATGTATATATATATATATGTATATGTATATATATGTATATGTATATATATATATATGTATATGTATATATATATGTATGTATATGTATATATATATATATATTCAATGAAACAGGATCTAAATATCAGGTCCCATTGGCTTCCTAGGTACCCAGTCTCAGTATGTTTTTACTTCAGCTGAGTAGTCAGTCCCTCGATGCTAAAGATTTTATCTTCTGCAATACAATTACATTGAACTATTATAGTACAACATTATAGTATCAGATTAATTCTAATAATTAATCAGTCTTTTAGCTTAAAAGCCAATTAAGGTTAATATAGGATTTCAATGATATATTGTGAGGTTTAAAGTCTTTTTTTTGTTGGCTGTGTATTTAATCTTATGTTAAGCTGTTTCCTGCTTTTTAAATCTCTCTAACTATAGATTTGGTGCAAAAAAAATTTTTTAATACTGTCTGGAAATATATAATAATGTTTTTTTCTCTGTTTTTACCTTTGGAACCTCTTTGATTACTTCTTTATTCTGATAGACCCTCATAACCATTCTGTGTTTAAAAACTAGTTTGAATCAAGTTGAATCGGTGGCTGGAAACTTGTTAAACTATGCAAAACATTAAAGAAAGACACCTAGCTGTTTCTTGCAATAAATACATCTAAAACAAAATATATTCATGGCCCCCTTAAAATCCTACTGCAGCTCTCCAGTTTACTATTTTGCTTACATGGACCCCCAGAAACTTTATATATACCCTGGTTGAGAACCACTGCTCTAGACAAATGGACAGTTGCTATCATACCAACGATACTGTACTCTGTAGAGTCTTAACTGTTTCTGAAACACTGTCAACACTGTGCTCTATAGACTTCTAACACTTGCTATCACACCAACAATATTATATTCTATCAACAGTTGCTATCATACAACAAATTCTACACTTTGTGAACTTTAAAAGTTGCTGTCACACCACCAATAATATACTCTGTCAGTAGTTGCTATAACACCACTAAGTCTCTACTCTATCATTAGTTGGTATCACACTATCAATACTTATAAACATCTGCAATAAAATCTGGCAGATTTGTGAATGGCTAACACCTTGGATTCAGTTAGTTATCATTGTGCTTCCCAAGAAACGTAATTTATGACAATACCAGAATTATTGCACCATCAGCAAGATAAACCATGTAAGCAAAGTAATTCTCAGTCATCCTGAATAGGCAAAAGATATCATTGCTGAAGAACAAGCAGGACTCTGTAAAAACAAATTTTCAACTTCCTTACCCTCTAATATTTCCAACACCAAAAAGTGCTATACTATGTCTTTATAGACCTTCATTCTTAAAATTTTGTAGTGCTTTCTCTTTATAAATCTCTCTATCCTGTTAAACTATAGATTTTAATGAAATGCAATTAGTCCAGTATAAAAATCATAAATATACAACTATTGCATGAATATAGGTGAATGTTGCTGATAAAGAATAATAATTATTGGTGTACATTGTGAATGTGATTGTCATGTGTTGTCATGTCATTTTTACCTACCAAGGTGGTTTAAATTCAATTAAGTTGACTACATGGTTAGGTTGATTACTACCTGCCAAAATAGGTTAAATACAATTAAATTGATTAGATGTTTACAGATATATTTACAAGATATCAATTCCTGAGCATCAATTTCCTGTCTCAGAGCTGAACTTGTATGTACGTAGTCTCTGCAACTTGGAAGCGGCTCATCTTCCACTAGAAAAAGAATTCTGAGATATGTCTTCATCTCTATTCAAAGGTTTAGTAATGGACCAACAGATTAGAGATATTTTCTCTTAATACTATAGTTACTATGTTCTCCTACAAAAAATATATCAATAACATTGTTGTTTTTTGCTTTTTTTTAAATCCTTACTAATGAAAGCATCAGTACAATATTAATTGCACGGCTATGCCATTCTTGCTCAGAATCAATAAATCATTTTGTTTGTGTTCATAGATGACACTGAAATATCACTATTTGTCTTTTATTAATTAAATCATTAATAAATAGATAATCATAAATAAATCCTTAATCAATGATATCACTGAATTTGAACAGATTTAGGAATTATCTGCTATTATGCTTGTAAATTAAAGAAAGAAAAACCCAGAAAATTTCACTTGATAAACATAAATACATATGATATAAATTGAAAGTCTTCTCACAAGAAGTTCTACTCAAAAAGAAGCTCAGAAGAGTGCTTAGTTACAGTTTTCAACTTTAGACAACATTGTTTCAAGTGTGGTTTCATGCAGTTTAGGTTTTGATGACATTTGCAGTATAGGTTTTAAGAGTCAAAATGCATTTGGGAGTGTCTGACATGATATTTTATGGACCACAATAAAAAAAATTCAACATTGAGCAGAAGCTGACTCATATTATTCAACAACTCTTTGCCAAGGCAACCAGTGTAGTTCTTAGACTGGGCACCATTGGAGAGTGGTTTCATACCATCATAGGAGTCTCCTCTTCCATGTTCTCTTTGACATTTTCTGGAGTGAATCATTAGCAATATTCTTGAAAACCATGTGGGAATAATCAGTATTGGAAGCAGAAACATAAATATAAAATTTTGTAAATATGATGATAAGCTTTCAAAATTTTCACTCATCACCATTTCTTAACTTAGAATACACACATGTTTACACACCACTTTGAAATTGTAGTCAACAAATATGAGATTAGCTGATGACATCTTGATGGACTGGCAGGAAAGGAACATAATTTGTTGAATTAGTCAAGCACCTTGATAGAGCCTCCACCAAGAATGGAATGGAAATCAGTGCTGAAAATACCAAACCCATGACAAATGCCAATGGTGCCATCTTATCAGACATCTCTTTATAAGATCAGAAACAATAGTGCAGCAGATCATATCCCTGGGAGTAATTATTAATGGCAAAAGATCAAAACTTGATATCCCCCACAAGAACTACACAGACACCATCCTCAAACTAACTAAATTTAAACCAGTATGGAAAGTTAAGAACATCACTATGAACAACAAACTCAGATTCCTGCCAGGATGTATGTTTGACATGGATTCTTGTGGCAGAAATTTGGAAGAAGATACAGGCATTGGAAAAGGAAGTGCTACTGCAACATCTCAAGTATTTCATACTTGGACATAATCACAAATGAACAGGTTCACAAAACCATTCAGTATCACATTGACTCCCATGAATTACTTCTCTTGACAATATAGAAAAGAAAAGGGTTTGGTTGTATAACATGGTCTAAAGGTTTTGCAAAATGCACTCTTCAAGGACCCATAGAACAGGAAAAAAGATGAGGTAGACAGGGGAAAATGGACAGACAACATCAAAGAATGGATGAGCAAATTGTTAGTGGAAACCCAAATTTTGGCACATGTCCACAACAGATGGAAAAAAACTGGTATATAATTTATCATGACAGTGCTTCTGATTCCATTAGTAATTTCAGGTGTCTAATACTATACATACGTACGTACGTATGTATGTATGTCATTGTTCAATTTTATTTCAAGATGTCTTGCTAATAAAGAGCTGGTTTCTAACCTAATGTATGTATCAATCAATCAGTGGTATTAATGTTTTTGAAAATCCTTGCAGTGCTACTAATTTCTCAGGTTGATAAATTATTTTCTCTATATCCCTTATTCTGTTCCTTCTTTTTGCCATTTATTTCTTCTTATATCCACCCTAACTGAAGTATATAGTCCTCCATTCCCCACATATTGTCACCTTACCTGAATTTCTCTCTCCTAACATACATACATACATACACTATCATTCTACCTGATGCATTGTCCCTCCTCTTCATCACCCCACTTGAAGTTATAGTCTTCCTCTCCACACTTACACAAACGGTAGACAACTTATATTGCACTGTTACTAATCAATAATATACCAATTGGTTACTGTAGTAACTATAATTAATAACTTATTTCATAAATATCATAACTTATTTCATCATTCTAATGTTAATTATAATCCAGGAGGTATGTGTTTAGCCAAGGACTGAGGACTGACTTCATCACACAAGTCTCAGTTATAGCCTAGGATCATAGTCACATATTTCATTATTATAATGTGATTATATGTATAGTCAAGGAATGAGAGTCTGCAGTCTTTGAAGCCTTTAAGTACAACCTTTTAGAAGTGTCTGAATTTTACCTTTAAAAATGTATCTTTATTCATTATTCAGTACCAGATCAAGTAATCTTTGATAATTGCTTTCTGTTAGTATCAGTTAGATACTCCAAACTAATTAGTAAGCAGCTTTTTGTCGTCGTCGTCGTCATTATTATTATTATTATTCGAGTGAGATCGTTGCCAGTGCCCCTGGGCTGGCTTGTGCGGGTGGCACATAAAAGACACCATTTCGAGCGTGGCCATTTTCGTGCGGGTGACACGTAAAAGCACCCACTACACTCTCTGAGTGGTTGGCGTTAGGAAGGGCATCCAGCTGTAGAAACTCTGCCAAATTAGATTGGAGCCTGGTGTTGCCATCCGGTTTCACCAGTCCTCAGTCAAATCGTCCAACCCATGCTAGCATGGAAAGCGGACGTTAAACGATGATGATGATGATGATGATGATTATTATTATTATTATTATTATTGTTGCCAGTATCACCTGACTGGCCTTCGTGCCGGTGACACGTAAAAGCACCTACTACACTCTCGGAGTGGTTGGAGTTAGGAAGGGCATCCAGCTGTAGAAACTCTGCCAGATCAGATTGGAGCCTGGTGTAGCCTTCGGGTTCCACCAGTCCTCAGTCAAACCGTCCAACCCATGCTAGCATGGAAAACGGATGTTAAACGATGATGATGATGATGATTATTATTATTATTAAGGCAGCAAGTTGGCAGAAACATTAGCACACCCGGGCGAAATGCTTAGTGGTATTTCTTTTGTCTTTACATTCTGTGTTCAAATTCCGCCTAGGTTGACTTTGCCTTTCATCCTTTTGAGGGTCAATAAATTAAGTACCAGTTGCATACTGAAGTCAACTACCCCCCCCCCCCTTCAAAAAAAATTCAGGCCTTGTGCCTAGAGTGGAAACTATTATTATTATTATTATTATTATTATTATTATTATTATTATTATAGATTATATGATTGTGAGGTTCTGAAATTGTGAAAAAAACATCTATAGGTACAAGTTTATATTCATAATTCTTTAAATATTTATATACATTTTTACAATAAATATTATTACATTCTCACAAGCAATTACATTTTCACAAGAAATGTAATTTATATTTTCACAATAAATAGAATTACATTTTCGCAATAAATGTAATTAAATTTTTACAATAAATATAATTACGCTTTTCCAATAAATGTAATTACATTGTCACAATAAATGAAATTACATTCTCACAATAAATGTAACTACATTGTTTTCTATTCTGTTACTAACTTCATTCATTAAGTATGAAGGGACACCACCTTCTAGTGTGTTAGTCAGTCAAATGTCAATTCAGTCTGGTATTTGTTTTATCAAATCTAATTGTCAAACTGCTAAGTTACAGGACATAAAGAGATTCACAAACAGAGAACAGTGGTTTTTAGATAGATATGAATATATACACACATTTAAATATATATTTCATCATCATCCTCATCTGTCTTCCATGCTGGCATGAATTGGATAGTTTGACAAGATCTAACAAACAGGAGGACTGTGTTGGTTTCCAATGTCTGTTTTGGCATGGTTTTATGGCTGGATGTATTTCCTAATACCATGCACTTCACAATGTACTGGGAGCTTTTTTTAATATTTTTTGGTAACATCAGTACTAGTGAGGTCACCAAATAACTTGCTAAACAAAGAAGAGACCTTTGATTGAGTGGCGTTGTAGTCGAGGAGGAGGCAGCTTTATGTCGGATGTTTGAAGGGCTAAAGTATGATAGAGGGATAGGCACAGATACATGGCTACCCTGTATTATATAAGGGTGGGTAGAGGTAAATGGAAAGAAGACAATGATTGTGATGACAAATTATCACAATGTACTCCCATGTTGCAAAAAGGTGGGTGTAAGAGAGAATATGGGAAAAAAAATCTGGAAATGTGGATAGATAAGTTCATTAAAGTGTAAGAGGAAAGTGACTGATGGTTTAATGATGGGCTTTGTGTATATACATACATACAAACATGTATGTATATATGTGTGTGTTACTGTCTCTTTGCTTTCACTTCACATGATAGTCACAAAAGAATTGTTAATGCCATGCGAGCGGTTTCTTCATTTGCAGTCTTCCATGAAAACATGTCTTGTCATGGAAGAATGTTACCTTACTTGGACACGGGTGAGGGTTTGGAACAAAAGGGCATCCAACCATAAAAAAAAAATCAATCTCAACAAATTCCATCCAACCCATACAAGCATGAAAAATTGGACATTAAATCAGTGAATACATACACACACACACACATACACACACACACACACACACACACACACACACACACACACACACACACACACTCAACATGCCTCTGCATAACTGTCATTCACCAGATTTCATTCACAAGGCATTGGTGTCCAAGTTCCCACACTGTTGGATTCAACCCAGATCTATGTGTTTGTTGCTTGTGAAGTAAACTATTTAACCACATAGACATGCCTGCACCTATATTTAACCCTTTATTATTAATATTTCTCTCTCAAATGTATTGCCTATTCATTCATGTTGTTTTGAATTAATTATGCATTATCTTGCAGCCTTGAGATTTCAATGATGTAGGGGTTTAGAATTAGAATAATGGATCTTTTCTGTTTGGCTGCCACTTTTCAATTTCTTCAATTTTTGTTCCAATTGATTTCATATTTGGCATATTGGTGTAGTTTTGTAAAGTAATCATTAACATGAAATTCATTTTCCTCATACATCAAAAAATAAAGAGTTAATAGCTTTTAAAGTTTGCAAATTTTGGGTAATTTTAGCCAGTTGAAAGCCACAGACATATAGGTCCCTGTTTACATCGTAACAAGCCAAGCTGTTACCAAGCTCCTTACCACATTTCTTTTTGTTGCTTATTAAATGCTTAAAACACATGCCATATGAGGTGATGAGATGTGCTAAAAATAACAGCTAAATAGGCCTTAAATCATGCATTAACATTTTTTTTGGTGGGTTGCGTAATTGTATGAATTCCTGTGTGTAGAATTCAAATTTGCCAAAATTTTCAGAAAATTCCAAAAAATAAAAAGTTATGAGGGGTTGGGTTATATGCTGTGCATAAAGCAGAATTTTGCCAATATTTAATTTGTTTACAGTTGACAACCTGTGCTGTCACACACACACAATGACAGTTTCCAAATCCTGTTTTCTGACTGGATAAAAATATCAAAATTTAAACCTCTGTAACTGTTTTAAAAAAGTTTTCTAGAAAAAGTGAATTATCACCTGAGATTCAGTGAGGAAAATTACATCAATACACCAAATTTTTAAATTTTTACAACACTTTGAAATTTCCACAGGTGCAGCCAAACGGAAAAGATCCAGATTAACATTGTAGGCTAGGTATGAAAGGTTGGATCTGGCCAGTTTGAACATACAATAGGTAGAATATTTGGACCTGATATGGCTAGCTTAAATACTAAAGGGTTAATATAAATCTGTTAAACCCTTTTGATACCAACCCATCCAAGATTATCCCTGGCTCTGTGGTACAAATTTCATGATTTAAAGTGATTCAAATTAAAACTATCAGTCAAAATTTCATTTTATGTTCCAAACACTGGCTTAATACTCTTTTACTTGTTTCAGTCATTTGACTGCGGCCATGCTGGAGCACTGCCTTTTAGCCAAGCAAATCGACCCCAGGACTTATTCTTTGTAAGCCTAGTACTTATTCTATCGGTCTCTTTTTGCCAAACCGCTAAGTTACGGAGACGTAAACACACCAGCATTGGTTGTCAAGCAATGGTGGGAGGACAAACACAAACACACACACATATATATATATATATATATACATATATACGACGGGCTTCTTTCAGTTTCCGTCTACCAAATCCACTCACAAGGCTTTGGTCGGCCCGAGGCTATAGTAGAAGACACTTGCCCAAGGTGCCATGCAGTGGGACTGAACCCGGAACCATGTGGCTGGTAAGCAAGCTACTTACCACATAGCCACTCCTGCGCCTATATAATATCAGTCTATACTGATAATGTTATTTTTAAAAAATTCTTTTTTATTTTCAAAATTAATTGAAATAATGGTAGTGTTTTTGAACAGAAATATGGTAACAAAAGGATTAAATCAGCCTTCTGTTATACACAAGCACAGTGTGGTGAATTGGCTGGAAACTAAATAACTTCTATGTGACATTTTTATATTGAGTCTCCTTGTGTGTGTGTGTGGCAGGAGATTCTTTTCAACTCTTACAATGTTTAATTCACCGTTATAAATTACAGGTATAAAAAAAAAATAGAAAATGCATAATTTTTTTTTTTGTAAACATGAATGAAAACCCCTCCAATTGCTACAATGAAATTTAGCAATTTCTTGCTTTTTTTTTTTTCCTTTTGTGTTGAGCTGGGTCATTCTTTGTGTTACTTATCCTGTTATCTATTTTTTTTCTCATTGTTCACGTAACCTGTTTGTTTTCATACTTCATGTTGTTTGCAGTTGGTGACGTCCTGTACCCATATATGCATACACACACACACACATTATAATAGAAACTCAGGCCACCACATATAAACAGCAGATGTTTGCATAGCTGGTGAACCAGCTGCCTTCTGTTGGCTGGTTGGCTGGTTTGTTGGTTGGGTACCACCTGATTATAAACTATTATATATACAAGGCTGGTGGTAGTCTCCTACTTTCATACTAACATGATTCACTGCTACTCTTCTATTTTAGAGAAAAGTTTACAGTTAAGGATCTTCTTTTCCAGTGAATGTTTCAGTATTTCTGTTATTTAAAATTAACTT
The DNA here is from genome assembly GCF_046866305.1 of Octopus bimaculoides. NCBI lineage: Eukaryota > Metazoa > Mollusca > Cephalopoda > Octopoda > Octopodidae > Octopus > Octopus bimaculoides. Next base: position 86,286,961 of record NC_142932.1, read on the forward strand.
GATATACTGAAGCACTTATATGCTATTAAAAGCTATTAATACTTATATATAGATATATATAATAAAGTTATCATATTTATACATATATCATATATCATCATCATCGTCATCATTTAACATCTGTTTTCCATGCTGGCATGTACAAGGGGCGTTGAAAAGTTCCTTTAAGGGTATTGTGAAAGGCCTGGTTGGACGCCCAACTATCCAAGTTCTTTTATAGGGCTTAGAAAAACTGAAGGTCCGTTGCAGTAAGTGTGTGAATCTGAGAAGTGAATATGTTAAATAAAATCATAATTGTCTGATCCTCTTGTATTTTCTTTTACCCAAAACCAGGAACTTTTGAGCACCCCCTCATGCATATATAGTTATAAATATATATATATATATATATATATATATATATATATATATATATATATATATATATATATATATATATATATATATATATATATATATATATATATATATAGGCGTGGCTGTGTGGTAAGAAGCTTGTGTCCTAACTACATGGTTCTGAGTTCAGTCCTATTGTGTGCAAATGTCTTCTACTATTTTTTCTACAATGGCCTCAGACCGACCAAGTGTCTTCTACTATAGCCTCAGGCTGACCAAAGCCTTGTGAATGGATTTGGTAGATGGAAACTGAAAGAAGCCTGTCATATATGTGTGTGTTTGTCCCCCAACCATTGCTTGACAACTGATGCTGGTGTGTTTATGTCCCCATAACTTAACAGTTCAGCAAAATAGACCTATAGAATAAGTACTAGGCTTACAAAGAATAAGTCCCAGGGTCAAGTTCTTGGACTAAAACCTGCATGGCTGCAGTCAAATGACTGAAACAAGTAAAAGAATTAAAGAATAAAAGAATATGCTGATTCACCAAAAGTGATAAATTACAGTACGCAATACAAGTGTATAGTAGTCTTTAATACATTATAACTGAAAGGCTCCTATTTCCACCAGTATTCTGAGTTAGTTCTTTCCAGTAATCTGTTTCCTTTTGAAATATTCACTGTTTGAAATATGAAATGCAAGTTTATCTTTGTCTTTCTGTTTATAAAAAGGAAACCTTGTGTGTGACACATCCAAAAATAGCTGCTTGAAACTCATAATGTTTTTGATTTCATTTCTGGTTCTCATGGGAGTAGTCTAAATGTCTTAAACTTCATACAAGCAAAGTCACTAATAATTTTCCTCATGAAATTGTATTGTTATTTAAGTAATATTTTAATGTAACAGTTATATGCAATACATTTAGTACATATTTTGTGTGGTTGTGTAGATGCATACATATATATATATATGCACACTTATATGCCCATATATGATTATATTTACATGCATATATAATCATATATATGTATGCATATATACACATATGCACACATACATGTTAAGCATATATTAAACATTTTAAAATCAATGTTTTTCTGAACCTGAATGAAATTCAAGGAGGCTGGTATTTATATAAAAGATACTTGGCCCCATATATACATGGCAGTAACAACTCCTTTCTTTTATCCAGTTATTACTACCTTGAGTCATAATTATTAATTTTTCACTTAACCAAAGGTCGCACCATATTTTTTATTTGAAGCTACTGTTCCTGTATGGTTGCACCCTATCTTATTCAGCTCACGATCGTAAGGTCATGAGTTCAATTCCCGGCAATGTGTTGTGTCCTTGAGCAAGACATTTTATTTCACATTGCTCCAGTTCACTCAGCTGGCAAAAATGAGTATTACCTGTATTTCAAAGGACCAGCCTTGTCACACACTGTGTCATGCTGAATCTCCTTGAGAGCTACTTTAAGTGTACACGTGTCTGTGGATGCTCAGCCACATTAACGTTAGTTTCATGAGCAGACTGTTCCACTGGAACCCTGATCGTCATAACTGACTGAGTGCCAATGCACCCTATCTACAATCAGCTGGGTAATTTTGAATTTGTGAGGACTTGTCTCACACAAGATCCATATAAATTTTAGCAAAGCTGTAGTGTATTTTCTTTCAAGGCTGACAAATGAATGTTTGCGCTTATAAAAATGGTTTTCAAACATGAGTTCTGTTGCCTCTATATATATTCTAAGTTCATCTTTGCTGTTTGTTTCTACCTTGGTTCTGTATACTATCAATTTTACCAGACAGTTACCATCTAGTGGATAGTTCTCACAAATTCACAAACACATAATTATTATATGTTTAATATGTGTGTGGTGTGTGTCTGTGCATGTATGCAATTGTGTATATATGCATATGTGTATATGCATACATATATAAATTACATGTATGTATATATATATGTGTGTGTGTGTGTGCATACGTATGTATATATGCATCTACACAGGTGCACACAAAAGGCACATATGCACTGACATTCATTGCTTTTAAAAGTAGTATTTTAAGACATATCTTAAGCAACAATGCAATTGTTATGAGAGTTGTTAGAGTAACTTCACTCATACGAAGTTTAAGTCTTTGGCATATTCCCATGAGAACCAGAAATGTGAGCTTAAAGTAGCTTTTATTGCATGTGTCACTAACCAGGTTTTCAACGACTGATTATATCTGCTGTCTGTTTTGCTTCCAATATAAGAGTTGAATTCATGTAGACTTTCCCCACTAAAGGATTTTTTTCACCATTCATCTAATAATTCAGCAGTTGCATGCTGATTTGTTTGTTATGGTCAAATTTTTTACTGTTAAGTTTTCATACCAGTAGCCATTTGTTAATTTTTTGGTATGTGTGTTGTTTCTACGGTCTATGCATGTTGCAAATACTCACCTGTTTCAAAGCAAGGAAATATTCCCAATGGCCTGACATGTTTTCACAAAAGATTACAAATGAAGGACGCCTCGTATGTCTTGGTGGCATTCATTTACAAAATCTTTTCACGACAAGAAGACACAAACATGTAAGCATGCATGCACACATGCACACACACACACACACACACATAATACATCATAATCATCCTCGTTTAACATCCAGCTGGCTTGGGTTAGGTGGTTTGACAGGATCCAACATATCTGAAGAGTGCATCATGCTCCAATGTCTGCATTGACATGGTTTCAATGGCAGGAAGCATTTCTTACACTAGCCACTTTACAACATATACATAATATATATGTAAGCATGTATGTGTGTGTGTATATATATATACTGTGTGTGTATATATATATATATATATATATATATATATATATATATATATATATATATACACACACACACACACACATACATACACATATATATCATCATCATCATCGTTTGACATCTGCTTTCCATGCTGGCATGGGTTGGACAGTTTGACATGCAGCTGGCTAGCAGATAGCTGTCCAAATTTCAACTATCTGCTGTGGCATATGCCACAAGGATTACTTGTTTTCACCATCTGAGTGGATTGGAGCAACATGAGACGAAGTGTTTTGCTCATTAACACAATGCATCAGCCACTCCTGGAATCAGAGCCACAATCTTATGATCATGAGTGCAAAAAACCTAACCACTACATCACATACCAACACATGCACACACACACACACACACACACACACACACACACACACAGATATGCACACACACACACACATGTATATCAAAAACAGACTTTTTTTCTTTATCTCCACTAAGTCCACTCACAAGACATTGGTCAGCCCATGTCTATAGAAGAAGACACTTACCCAAGATGCAGTGTGACTGAACCTGAAACCATGTGATTGGAAAATAATCTTCTTAGCCTGACAGTCACACTTGCACCGAAATATGTATGTGTGTGTGTGTGTGTGTGTGCGTGTATATGTATATATATATATTGAGTTAAATTGGACACTAAACTCCACTTGCGAAGACCTGTTGAGGCAAGTGAAATCGAAATCGAGTTAAATTGGACACGAAACTCAGCTTGCGAAGACTTATTGGGGCAAGCGAAAGCGAATTTATGATAGCACCTGTGCCTAGCATCGCCTTTCTGGCACTTGTGTCCGCGGCATGTCTAAGGACTTTCGAGCGAGATCGTTGCCAGTGCCCCTAGACTGGCTCTTGTGCGGGTGGCACATAAAATACACCATTTTGAGCGTGGCCGTTGCCAGTATCGCCTGACTGGCCTTCGTAGGATTTTCGAGCGAGATCGTTGCCAGTGCCTCTGGACTGGCTCTTGTGCGGGTGGCACATAAAATACACCATTTTGAGCGTGGCCGTTGCCAGTACCGCCTGACTGGCCTTCGTGCGGGTGACACGTAAAAGCACCCACTACACTTTCTGAGTGGTTGGCGTTAGGAAGGGCATCCAGCCATAGAAACTCTGCCAAATCAGATTGGAGCCTGATGTAACCATCTGGTTTCACCAGTCCTCAGTCAAATCGTCCAACCCATGCTAGCATGGAAAGCGGACGTTAAACGATGATGACGATGATGATATATATGTATGTGTGTATGTATGTATGTATGTATGTATGTATGTATATATATATGTATATGTGTGTGTGTGTGTGTGTGTGTGTGTGTGTGTATATAAGATTAGAATCAAGGGCCTTACAGTCAACCTAGCTAAAACCAAAGTCCTAATAAGTAGGAAGGCAAATTTACGCAGGTCATATTCAGGATAAAAATTGTTAAAAAAAGCTTCTACTCATGTAAAATTCACACCCAAAAGTTTTCAGAGTTGCTGACATGGCCAGGGGGAAAAGGTTTTCAATTTAGTTGTATTTAGCATAATTTCACTTACTTATGATTAGATTTTATTAAATTTTCCTTAAATAAAAATAATTTCTGTCTATTAGATTACGAAGTGTTTTTGTTATTTATAATAAACTTTATTTTACATTTCTTGCCCACAAGAGATTAAGTCTGATCTTTAGCATACTTCTGTGTCTTCTCAAAATCACGATCACAGGAAAAGTTGTTGATAATTCTTATTAACAAAAACAAAGCTGATAAATATGGACAAGTGTTGCAAAATAAGTTTAATAACCAATAAACATCAGCTTGGATGACACATTACTCAACCAACAGAGGAAGGTGATCGATCAAACTGATAATATAAACAGAATTCTGATTGGTTGAAAGTTTCTTCCTGTCTCAAGCTCTGATTTTTCTGCCTATTCTTATCAGAACGTCTGATTTGGAGTATTGAAATTTTAAAACCTTTCACACTTATGAAATGTCAAGCAAACTTTAAAATTTGTCATTACTGTTTTAGCTGGGAGACTAAACTGATAGTTTGGTAACCAGCTAAAATAAACATTAAAAATCAAAAGGAGAAAATAAACAGCTTTGCAAGTTTAACTTAGTGTTTATTGAACAAGAAAGGTGCAAAATTTAAGAAGCGATTTGTTAGAATATACATGTCTGTGAGGAGACATAAACAAGAATAGCAAAAATCTACTATACCAAAAGAACTGGTAATACATACATTACAAGTGTTCTATGAAAGAGAACATAAGATTACTGCATAATTCAACATGAATGTGTAATCATTGTATAAGGTAAATAAAGCTTTCTGTAAGAATGCTAAGTCATATTCACTTAGTGAGTTTACATGCACAAGGATGAATTATGATGTTGTCGACATTAGGTGCAGTAAGAGCTGGTAGCAGCAATGTTGGCAGTGATGAATTTCATTGTCCTAACGTGGAGAAAGCAAGCAATATTATTATTATTATTATTGAACAAGAATATTATTGACAGTGACTTCAAAGTTTTGGCCAGCTAAGCCATCATCAGACTTCAAAAGTATAGAGTAACCCATCAGATTAATGTAAAATTGTTTTTATTATAAACATAAAAACAAACATTAGTGTGTGTATGCGTGACAGGTTTCTTTCAATTTCTATCTACCAAAAGTTACAAGCATAGATTGAAAGATATACATATTCAGCTATAAGAAGGCTCATATCTTCAAAGATATGTTCAAACTAGTATCAACTACACTGTTACCATAGTTTCAATCATCATCATCATCATCACCATCATCTAATTTATTGTCTATTTTTCTTGGTTTACATCAGTTGGTAGCTCCAACTGTTTTATATCATCTCCATAGAAAGTTGATGTGTGTTTGTGTGTGTGTGATAACCACAGTGAGAATTTGAACACTAGATGTGCTTCCTAATCATCAGTTTCCATTATGTGAATGCTAAAATGGATTTAGTGGATAAGCTATCATAAATACATTAGTGACATTCAATGAAAATTCTTGTTGACATCATTTAAACTCAAAATCTCACAGTTCCACTTCTTTGGTGCAAGTTGTTAGCAAAACAGTTTTTACACAATATAACTTTCAAAGTCTAGGAAAATTCTACAGTTTCTTTCTATTAGTAAAATATAAGAAATTATGTCTTTTGATACTCACCATCATAAGTATTTTAGGAAACAGTTAAATTGGAGATTGGTAAATGTTGATAGTTTCAAAGTATTTTGGCAAAATGTAAAATAAATATGACAAATGAGTTACTAAGAAGGCATTTTAGCTGGAATTTCTTAATGTATATAACCATATTAACCATTATACAGACCATAAATATTATATATTCCTTAAGAGATATCTAGCAAAATCTAACACCAGCACCTTCACAGCAAGTTAATTGTAATATATAAGATATTTGACAGTTATTTTTTGTACATCTGTTATAATAAATACTGTTACCCATGATATATATATATATATATATATATATATATATATATATATATATATATGTGTGTGTGTGTGTGTGTGTTTATATCATTAATAAATTTATAAAATTATTAATAATATTCACAGGAAATCAATATTCAAATTTCGAAAGATATATGTTTAATGAGACACAGTAATATTTTGAATTATAATTAAATTAAAATTTAAGATGTACAAAATACAAATATATATAAAAAATATAAATGTACATAAAAATACATCCATATATAAATGCATATAAAAATGTATGCGTAATTGAGTATAAATATTATGAAAGTTTAGAAATTAAAAAACTAAAAAGCATCTGTCGATTGTTTCACGGACATCTGATTACATTGTGGTTGCAATAATGTCCGTGAAACGATCGTCAGATGCTTTTTAGTTTTTTAATTTCTAAACTTTCATAATATTTATACTCAATTACGCATACATTTTTATATGCATTTATATACGCATGTATTTTTATGTACATTTATATTTTTTATATATATTATATTTTGTACATCTTAAATTTTAATTTAATTATAATTCAAAATATTACCGTGTCACATTAAACATATATCTTTCGAAATTTGAATATTGATTTCCTGTGAATATTATTAATAATTTTATAAATTTATTAATGATATAACAACATATATATATCTATTTGCTCAAAGTAATAGAGCACTTAATATAAGCTCAATAAAATATTCCTTTTGAATATTCTTTAAAAATTTATATATATATATATATATATATATATATATATATACATATATATATTCACATATATTATTAGCGTTGCTCAATATGTTTTGCTAATTTACTCATTGTTTTCTTCCACATTACTTTGTTGCCATCAATGTTCAGCAGAACTGCTTTGACATTATAATCATTTGTTTATAAGGGATGTAAACAAAGGCCACTGCTGCTCAAGTATTGTTCGTGTGAAGATTCACACGCGTACACACACAAACTCCATCACACACACACACACACACACACCTATAGATTGTGTGTGTAGGTAGACTTCTATATAGTTTGCATCTACTAAATTTTCACTCTTAATGCATTTGTCAGCCTGAGGCTTTAGAAGATGACACTGGTCCAAGGTACCATGCAGTTGCAAAGCAAGCTTTTTAACCACACAAGATATTCCACAAACTCGCCATTTGATTTATCATTACCAGTACAAA